>NC_058090.1:14957120-15167997 GCF_014858855.1 Bufo gargarizans | reverse complement strand
GGCAATCACTGCATCAACCTGGAATGTGCTCACCAACCATACACCATACAGATCTGCTCTTTAGGTTAGGCCATACTGAACACTACATGGCAAGCGTCACGTTACACCAGAACAGGCCGAGGCGTGGGACTCCTCCTCAGGAAGACGAGTGCATTTTACAGACCTTTGTAGATGACAAAAATTCCTGTCTGGTCTAAGTCATCTATAAACACCATAAAATGCATAAATATAAACCATATAAACCCCCGTCCTAGTAAAAGTTCACAACTCGAATCACAGAGAGAAAAATCTGATCAAGGCTTCTTTGCCTATTCTTAAGGGCTCATGCACACGACCATATGTATTTTACGGTCCACAAAAAACGGATCTGCAAAAAATACGTATGACGCCCGTGCGTATTCCGTATTTTGTGGAATGGAACAGCTGGCTCCTAATAGAACAGTACTATCATTGTCCGTAACGCGCACATTAATAGGGCATGTTCTATTCGTTTGCGGAACGGACATACGGAAACGGAATGCACACAGTAACTTCTGTTTTTTAGCGGAATCATTCAAATGAATGTTTCGGTATACGGTCCGCAAAAAACACTGAACAGACACGGAAAGAAAATGCGTTCGTGTGCGCAAGCTCTAAAAAAGGGGTTATCCGGTAATTTATGTTCAGGATGGTGATCAATATCATATTGGCGGGGATCCAAAACTCAGGACCCCCGGCAATCAGCTGTTAGAAAAGGCTGGTGCTCCTCGAGTGCCATGGCCTCTTCCTAGGCCAGTGACGTCACCGTATAGATCGGTCACATGGCCCAGTTGCAGCTCAGCCCCCTCGAAGTGAATGGGCCTGAGCTACAATACAATGTATGGCGCCGTGCTTGGAAAAGCTCCGGTGAGCGCGGCAGCTCCCTGTAACTGCAGATCGGCAGGGTGCTGGGACTCGGGCCCCCATCCTGAGGATAGGTCATAATCGTCAATACTTGGATGACCCCTTTAAGTCTGGCATGAAATCTGGTATATTACCAAGAAGTAGGGAACAGGAAGGAGAATCAGACTACATACAATCTTTGGTTGTAGTCTGTTACTATGGAGACACACAGGTCCTCACAAGACTACTTGTAAAGTTGCTTTATTTTAGATACCTTGGAGCAATATCATTTTGATTGTGAAGATAGACAACCCTATTCAGAATGCAGTCATGGCAGCTTATAGCTGAGCATCAAGTGTCCGGCTCCAATCAAACATCCAAAGCCTTGCCAGGCCCTGCATCAAACCATAGCAAACAGTCATATATAAGTGGCTGTCCACGAAATCCACAGACATAAAGCTGCTTTTAGTAGAACAGGAACTGCTTTTATGACGTCCATGTGCGCTACTAGGGTGTATGGACAGGGCTGGTCTCCAAGTGACAACCCTTTAAACGTGCTGGTCATTTCATATTGGGACATTAAGGTTCCCTTCAAACAATAGGGCTCAAGTGCAACCTCAGCACACCCTCCAGTTACTAGCCTGGGCAGAAAGATTTAGATACCTTCAGACATCACCATGTGGTTCCTCACAGGAAAATGGCCCCAGACAAGGTCCTCAATATCAGATCAGGTGCATTACCACATAGCAATGTGATCTAGAAAGTAACTCATCACCTCCTGAAGGATCGCACTTGACATCTAAAGCGTCAAACGTTTTAAGATAAGACGCCGATCGTTGTCCTGTGACCTGCCAAGTCATTGTTCATCCCACAAAGCCGGTCAAGACGACACACTGCCCTGACGCTTCCAAGCCTTTCATGCAGGCAAGAAATCAATCAAGTTGTGTGTTTTATTCATAGACTATGGGATAAGCCATTAGTGAGATTACTGGTGGAGGGTGTAATACCGAGGACGATATTCCCAGAGGTCATGTGTAGAAGACATCGAGGACGGAGTCATGTGCTACATTAAAGAGACACTGTTGGAAAATCAACTCCATATCAGTATTTATAGCCTAGAAATAAGTAGCTTCTTTCTTCCCGAAACAGCGACGGTCTTGTTCATTGCCTGTGTCTGGTATTAAAACTAAACCGCAATCAAGTATTTATTTTATGCACTCATATAGCGCTACTATATTCCACAGCGCTTTACAGACATTAGCATCCAACTGTCCCCAATGGGGCTCACAATCTAAGGTCCCCATCAGTATGTCTTTGGAGAACCTGGAGGAAACCCACGCAAACACGGTGAGAACATACAAACTCCATGCAGATGTTGTCCTTGGTCGGATTCGAACCTAGCACCCCAGCGCTGCAAGGCACCAGTGCTAACCACTGAGCCACCGTGCAAGTATAGACATGGACTTAAAGGGGTTGGCCCATGTCACATGTTGGTGGCATATCGCTATATCAGATAGGTGCAGGACCCAGAGGTGGGATCCCACCTATCTCTAGACTGGGGCCCCCAAAGCAAAGGCGAGAGCACTGCGCATGCGATCCATACACTTCTCCAGGGGGTTCCGAAAAAAAAGAGCCAAGCAAGCCCGCTCGGGAATTTACGGAAATCCCATAGAAGTGAATGGAGAGTGCATGCCATTTAACTCCATGGGAGTTCTGGAAATAGTTAAGCGCCAGCGGTGGAGTGCCACTTTAGCACTACCCTAGAAGTGGAAGGTGGTCCTCGTTCTAGTTGGGGGCACCATTGTAGAGATGGGTGCAGAGGTGGGACCCTTACCTATCGGACATGATGGGCATATCCTAGTAATAATACACTGTGCTGCTGTGAGCATGCCAATAGTTTGGATATCTGCTTTTTGTTATAGTTATCCCTTTAAACTACGCATATATCAACGAGCAGGAAAGGGACATTGAGGAGAACATTGGTTGACATCCACTTGACCTGGAAGTTGTTGCAAGATCCACAATTGAAACAATGTATCACTAATGGAGAGAAGGAAGGCGACATTCCAAACAATATGAAGCTCTGCAGACCATTATAGAGGATGTACAGCAAGCATGTCAAACTCAAAGGCTAACATGGGCCAAAAAAACAAAATTTAAGTTTATGTGGGCCGCATAAAAAAAAAACGCCTGGCCGTGCGGAGGCGTGCGGATCCGTCCAGACTTACAATGGAAGTCAATGGGGACGGATCCGTTTGAAGATGACACAATATGGCTCAATCTTCAAACGGATCCGTCCCCCATTGACTTTCAATGTAAAAGTCTGGACGGATCCGTTCAGGCTACTTTCACAGTTAGAATTTTTTTTACAATATAATGCAGACGGATCCGTTCTGAACGGATCCACCGTCTGCATTATATGAGCGGATCCGTCTCAGACGGATCCGCTCTGAACGCAAGTGTGAAAGTAGCCTTAGGGGCGAGAACCTGGGATCTTTCATCCCTTGTCCTATTCAGCTCTATCAGGGTGAATAGGACTTCACACTGTCCCTGCTGCTCTGTGCCTTGTGCACACAGCATCAGGGATGTTACCATGGCAACCAGGGCTTCTGTAGCGTCCTGGCTGCCATGGTAACTGATCGGAGCCCCCAGGCTTACACAGCTGGGGCTCCGATCAGAAGCTGCCACTGCACCACCAATGAGGGGGGAGGGGAGAGGTCCCTGTGGCCACTGCCACCAATGATTTCAATACTGGGGGGGTTGAGAGGGGCTGGCGCACTGTGCCACCAATGATTTTAATGGGATGGGGGGTTGAGGGGGGGGGGCACACTGCACCACCAATGATAAATTACCCCTTTATACAGGAGGCGGGTACTGGCAGATCAGCAGTTAACCCCTTAGGTGCGGCACCTAAGGGGTTAACTGCCTCTGATCGCAGCTCCCTGTCAGGGGCAGGGTGCCGGCAATGCGATTCTGCTGCCGGCACCCGCCTCCTGTATTGTGTTAAACTTCTTTCACTATCAGGCCACACAGAGCGGCGCCCAGCGATGTCTCAGCACTCACCATTAGTCCTGGGCGCCGCTCGTTCGACTGCAGTGCTCCATTACTGTCTCCTCTCCTGCTCCACATGCTGCTGATTACTATCGGAGCGATGGGAGGAGACATCAGCTTCACTAGAGGGCGTTCCTTCTTCCTGGCTGTGGCGCTGTCCAATCGCAGCGCAGGGAGAAGGAACGCCCACTAGTGAAGCTGATGTCTCCCCCCATCGCTCCGATAGTAAGCAGCATGTGGAGCAGGAGAGGAGACAGTAATGGGGCACTGCGGGCGAACGGAGCGGCGCCCAGGACTAATGGTGAGTGCTGGGCGCCGCTCTGTGTGGAAATAGTCCAATCATTGGTGGCGCAGTGCGCCCCCCCCTCCTCCCCCCCCCTTTATTCTCATTGGTGGCGCAGTGCGCCCGCCCCTCCTCCCCCCCCCCCCCCTCTATTCTCATTGGTGGCGCAGTGCGCCCGCCCCTCCTCCCCCCCCCCTCTCTTCTCATTGGTGGCGCAGTGCGCCCGCCCCTCCTCCCCCCGCCCCTCCTCCCCCCCCCCCCTCTCTTCTCATTGGTGGCAGCGGCAGCAGCACAGGGGGAGGGAGGACAGCTTCCTTCTCCCCGTGCTGCTGAGAGAACATGAGCGCGCCGATAGCAGCGCGCTCATGTTCAGAAATACTTGCCGGGCCGCAAAGATATTCATTGCGGGCCGCATGCGGCCCGCGGGCCGCATGTTTGACACCCATGATGTACAGGATTTCATCCCAAAACAGATCCACTCCGGTCCACAGGTTGGGCGTGGTACTGCCGATACCAGACACAACCCATTGATGGAAGTGGGGAGGTTTCTGGTAGAAAGCAGCCATGTTTTACATTGGTAGATCCTAGCGATATGCTATCGATTTCCCCAATAGAACAACCCCTTTAATGGCAGCATCCCATCACAGACGAACCCTTTAATCAGAAAGCCACTGCAGCAAAATGCTGCTCACTACGGGTCTATGCAAAATACACAGATTCCATTGAGTTCAATAGTAACAGTATAACGTTCTATGCAAATATCTCCCTCTAGTGGTGGCTGAAGGCAGACAGTTTTATGATCTACTATGTGAAGAAAAGCAGAGCTGTATGGGGGGGGGGGGGGGTTATCAGTGTATTTATAAAAAGTGGTCGAAGTGTAACTTTTTCTTACAATCTTTTACACTTACTGAAAAAAAAAAAAAAAAAAAAGTTACAAAATTGAGATGTCGCTATTGGGGCCCTATGAGATTTGGCTACACCCCTGGTTGGCAAGGTTGTGGCAGGAAATAATGACAGTTTCAAAGGCAGAAATAATCTTGGAGCAGTTGTCCCCCGTGGATGGGAAGACCATTACTGTCCGCACCGCGGATCAGCAGCGACCAATCCATTATGATCCTATGGTCACACCATTATCTGGTGCAGTTTCTATTCACATACCATAAAGCCACTTCCCGGTATCACTAAGGTCTGCCGCTCCTGCCGATTCTAGGAACCATTTACAGTGACACAATGGAAGCGATTTTCCTCATCAGTCAAGATGTAAAACCCTGCTTCTTCCAAAAAGCCCAATTATCTCAGCTTAGTGCAAGCTGCAGGTTAATGCATCATCAGAGAGAGGAGAAACCACTGCTGGCCGATAAGCGGTTTGGGCGCCGGTTATCATCTTCCATTAATAATATCCAATGTCTCTGCAAACAACCAGACTGTCTCCAAGGTCAGATTTTTTTTTAAGTCACGGATCCACACACCCAGATAAGTGGCATCAGATGGATCTCATAGCCGCTTATCTACCGCCTAAAAAATAGCATTCTGTTTGGTCACAGTGCTCGTCGGTGTGATCACTTATCAGCAGCCTTCTGGCCCCACAGTATACGGCCTGCCATGTATAATGGAGAGACAAGCAGCCGCCAGACAACCCCTACATTGCTTATCTCGTGGAGAAGACTCGCGCCACCTCAGTAGACTTGTAGCATTACACTGTCGCCTTTAAAAACAAAACGGGCCATCTGTGTAATGCAGGACGGGTCCGCTACTCCAGACAGTGGCGGCTGAAAGAGGAGGGTTCCCACCCACAGTAACCCAGAACCCCCTAATTTGGCTTATGCAAACCACCCCCAAGGGCAGGAGCTAGATTCTTTAAAGAGTAGTAAATACTTGTATTTCCCCCCCCCCCCCCCTGTAATAACAGTTCTGGAACCTCTATTCTCACAAGTCCCCTTGTGCTATTCCTCTATTATTCCCACTATAAAAGTTTTATGAATAAATTGTTAGCAGTCTGAACTGAAAGTTCAGCTGCATGTTTGGTGGTTGTGTCCCTGCACATTCTGATGCTACCCATTCAGCACTTCCAGTGTCAGACCTTCCAGGGACAACCCTCCAACTGGTAATGCCCCGCTGGCCCTTTATGGCAAAGTGTTAGTAATTCATTCGTAACTTCCAGTAGGAATAATAAGAGGAATGACACAAAGTCATAAGAATAGATTGGCCAGAATTGTTATTACATGGGGGGGGTGCAAGTAGCTGCTATAATAGACCTGTCAAAAGAGGGAATGGGTCCTCTTTAAGGAGCCAATATGGAACTTAAGTGGGTTTCGTTGCCTTGGCCCCCCTTTACTTTTATGTGGAAGAAGGAAATGGACAACCACTCTGGCTGCCAACAGTTGTCGCTTTTTATCTTTGTGGCCATTACATTTCAGGGAGAAGGGGGGCATCAAAGTAGCACAGACAAGAACACAGTTATAGGGGACCGGATCTAGGAGTGGCGCCTGGGCCCTATAGTGCCCCTTGTGGCAAATACCAGTATTATAAATGGTGCATAGTAGTCAGAGGGATTCGTTACAGGTTTTGCATTGGGTGCTTCAGTGCAATGCAAAGACTTGGGTCACAATGTGGATTTTTGTAGCAGAACGTTGCCAGTCCTTAATGCAGATCCCCAAGAACATGTGGATTTTTCAAATTCCACACCCATCACATGAATCGCAGGAAAAACAGTGGCCAGACAGAAAGTCCATTCATTATCACCACGCCGTAACAGAAAATGAAGCCAAAAGGGGCAAAGGAAAACAAAAATCAATAAGTCAGATGCTGAGGGCCCCGCTGTTACTTTGTGCCATTTCTGCAGACTAATTGCTTCATTCTGAGCGTTTAATAGCCCTGCAGAAGTCACCTTGACCAACCATGGCGTAAAAATAGCTGGCACTGTGCAGACACCCAGCGTTCCTCCGGGGGGTGCAGGACAGGCGCTCGCAAAAAGATTTCTTCTTTCCTTTTCATGGCTTACGGAGTTTGCAGATTTAAGCCACGTAGTCCCCACTTTATCTAATATAACATGAGTCACCTCAGAGCACAGGGAGGGGGTTGTACTCCTGGAGACGATGGGTGGTCTATCGCATGGCCCGGGGGAAGAGGACAGCGGTGGACTATTCAATTTAACAGGATAAAACCTTTTTCGCCCTTAGGTTCCCTCTAGATGTGAAAGTCAACAGGAGGGGAGCACATTTTTTAAAAATTTTTGGATATTGATTGGGGCCATTTACATTACAAATCTTTGGCTGGAATGAAGACACTTCTGAAGAAAGCATTCATTATGTGTCGGCAAAAACGGTGCCATACGTTCGGCACAACTGGCTAGAGAGCCTAACCACGCGAAAGAAAATCACATCTTTATTAAATTTGGTGCATTTTGTGCCGCAATACCAATAACAAACTGGAGAGGCGTGGTTTTAGAAATTCTGTAAAATCCCTTTAAGTTTATAGGGGTTGTCTGATTGGAGGATGTTGATGGGGTGTTCTTAGGAAAGGTCATCCATATCAGATTGGCGGTGGCGGTCGGACTCTCAGCTGCTTGAAGAGACTGCAGCACTGGAGTGACTGCTGGGGTGGTCTACCGCCATGGCATCTACTTTGGTGCAGGATATCGCAGCTTCATCAGAATGAAGGTGCAATATTCTGCACCGCTTCTATGAGGACACAGCGCAGGCGGACACCTGCCGGTAAACAATACAGAGGTTGCAGCACGCACAAAAAGAACGCCACCGCAAACAGCCGATTCCAACCAATCTGACACTGGTCTATCCTGAGGATAGCTCATTACTAATGCCCCTTTACCTATACGCATCCTGACGATAAAACTAATAGCAATGCTTAAACAGCATCTGTCAGAAGTTTTGTACCTATGACACCGGCTGACCTGTTACATGTGCACTTGGCAGCTGAAGGCATCTGTGTTGGTCCCATGTTCATATGTGCCCGCACTGCTGAGAAAAATGAGGTTTTATTATATGCAAATGAGCCTCTAGGAGCAACGGGGGCGTTACCATTACACCTAGAGGCTCTGCTTTCTGTGTTGCACTTTCAGTGACAGGACCAGGCAGTGAAAACATCATCACTCCTGGACCTGTCAAAGTGCAGAGGACGAGGCAGAGAGAGCGGAGCCTCTAGGTGTAATGGTAACGCCCCCATTGCTCCTAGAGGCTCATTTGCATATATTAAACCATCATTTTTCTCAGCAGTGCGGGCACATTTGAACATGGGACCAACACAGATGCCTTCAGCTGCCAAGTGCACATGTAACAGGTCAGCCGGTGTCATAGGGACAAATCTGTAATTGAGGGTCGGTCATGACAACGATAAGGTTTGGTTCCCCAACATCTATCACCCCAATCTCGGTTTTGCCTCCAAGGGAGATGTTGGGGGACAGTTGACTCCCCATAGATAGTGGGTTATTAGCAGGATCAATCAACAATATGTAATAACCGGTGTACAAAGCATCTGGCAGCACCGACTGAGGCAGAGGGCCGACGGCTAGCACCGACTGAGGCAGAGGGCCGACGGCTAGCACCGACTGAGGCAGAGGGCCGACGGCTAGCGGCTAGCACCGACTGAGGCAGAGGGCCGACGGCTAGCGGCTAGCACCGACTGAGGCAGAGGGCCGACGGCTAGCGGCTAGCACCGACTGAGGCAGAGGGCCGACGGCTAGCGGCTAGCACCGACTGAGGCAGAGGGCTGATGGCTAGCGGGTTATCCTTTCAGGTCCTGCTTATGGCTTTCCAATGAATAAGATAACAGATAAGGGAATATACAGGATAACGTGCGAGGTAATGTAACGACACTGCAGCTCAGATGCACAGAAAATGGCTAAATCTTTATCTCTGAGCAAGAGAGCAAATTACATTGTCACTATGGTGCCAAGTGCTGACGTCCTGGATGTGACGGCTTCCTATAAGCTGCAGAAACCATAGAGCCCATTAACAGCAACCTCTGTGCACAGTCCCCGACCTTAATCAGTTTATAATCAGAACGAAAACAAAACAAAAACAATGCACTAATTGGATCGTAAACTAAAGAAATCAATTGGATGGAAAGGATTTACAAATGTAAGATCAGGAATATTGTCACATGTAGGATAGTATGAAACACCTTCTATATTTGTGTGGAATGGACATACAGATCCTGTGTGCGCTTTCTGCATACTTACATAGTTTCCATAAAAATAAAAAAATAAAAAGACTGTCTGCAAAATGCAGGCCACAGACCCGCTGAAAATGCAGACAGCACACAGACCGCATCTATATTTTGCGGATCCGCGTTTTGCGGACCGCAAAACAGAAATGCACTGCATGGGGCCCACTTGATGACTTTACAACCAGCAGAAAATCCTGTGGCCCCACGCTTGCAAGGAAACAACTGCGTCCCCCAATATCTCACCTTGTCGTACATGTAATATACACCCCTCAAACTATAACAGGGGCCGCCATAGGGCCTCTACTGGTTTCACAGCGAGCCATATGGTGGCACGTGTCATCAGCTGCTATACGCATGGAGGTATAAGGAAGCATTGCTTCTAGGGGAGAATCTCTGTACGGCAGGCATCGCATGGAGGCACTAGGACGCTACACAGCAACTGTGCACAGCCATAAGAGCCCCTTGCACAGGGCTCTGCCATCTGCATAAGGTGGGCATGCACATTAGGCCCCATGGCATAATGTCGGTCCACGTTTTTGGTGGACTGGGTGCAGACCCATTCATTTCATTGGGCCGCAAAATATGACGACACACTGTGTGCGGACAAGGATAAGACACTTATACACGGGGTAAAATAATATAAAATAATAAAAAAAAATGGCGGCATGCACACAGCGGACTGCAAAATGGATCTGATCATGTATATGGGGCCTAAGACCAACGTCAGCTAACCTGCAGATTCTGGCAAATGGCAGATATTGAAGTGGATACAAATTTTAACATACCCAATCCTCGGTCACATGAAAGACACTACCAGAAGCGTGTGCCAGCTGCTTGATCAAACTGATACACACATGCACTCTCAGCCAAACCGAGTGTGCGTGTGTATGGAAGAATAGCTGAATGTGCCATTCATCTCCTAGAAGGCTCCGGCCCTAATACAAGGGATATTACAGAAACGCCAGCCGTATTTCAGAGCGCCCAATGACCAACTTGTTTTGAAAAGGTTACAGAAGTTGGATAGCCCCTTGTCCGCTGCTGCTGTGAGCGCCGGCAATGACGAGAGACCATTGGCGACATGTGCTTTTACACTTTTCACAGGGAACAGCCCGCTGACAATAGGGAGGAAATCAACCTTGGTGTGGATGTTCTCCTAGGAGCGTTTCTCCTCAGCACATTCCTGAGGACATAGGTTATGTTCTTGGGAGTGACGCTCCTAAAACTGGCCAGCCTTCAGTTTGACCGCTTCGTTCCTACTGTCAATCAGAGCCTTAAAGGGGTTGTCCAGGTCTTTGATACTGATGACTTAAATCTGATCGGCGGTGGGGTTCGGCCCATCAGCTACTTCAAGCCGATTCTGACCGTCCATTGTATAGTGGATGAAGTTGGTAACTGAGATCCCAATCCCAGTAAAGTGAATGGTAACTAGCTCCATCCACTACCCAATAAAAGGAGCTACAAGGTAACAGCTGATTTGTGGGGGTTCAGGGTGTTGGACCCCTGCCAATATCAAAATCCCAGACAACCCCTTTAAGTCTGGATAAATCTACCTATAAAGGGCTCATTCACGTGACCCCTCCATTGCCGTATTGTGGCCTTCATACGGCGGGTCCGCAATACACAGGGCACCTGCCGTGTGCATTCTACATCACAGATGCAGATCCATTTATTTGAATGGGTCCGCAAATCCGGAGATGTGGTGCGGAACGGAACGGAACCACTACGGAGTGCTTCCTGGGGTTCTGTTCCGTGCCTCCGCATCGCAAAAAGATAAAACTTGCTCTATCTTTTTTGCAGAATGGACGGATCGCAGAGCCATTCAAGTGAATGGGTCTGCGATCCGCATGCGGCTGGCCCACGGTCGGTGCCCATGCATTGCAAACCGCAATTTGCAGTCCACAGCACGGAGGAGCAGCGGTCGAGTGTACGAGCCCTAACATAGATTGATCTTAAGATCAAAAATCCTACCTCACGTCAGCCGGAACAGCAAACAAGCCAGGTTTGAAACTTTTCCAACATCTTGTGTTCTTAAAAGCTTTATTTCCTGACCAGATTACGTCCAAAGCTCTTCTCCTGCAATGCTGTTTTTTATGTCATACACATTCGAGAAAAGTTGGCAAACCTGCCATTTTCAGCAGGACTCCCCGACTATATTCTGTGTGCCCTGACTCGCCCTTGATGGGGGATGTTAGGTGAAGAAGAGCAGGCCATTCACCAGGACCAATTCTGTTCATCACAGAAGGAGTCTGACCATAGCTTATTCTCCTCTCTCCACTGAGAACACATGCATGCACAGCCAAGCCTGCAAGTGTGAGGGAGTCCAGCACTAGTCCCCCGAGCACTCAGATTAGCCAACAGTAATGCAGTACAATCGGGATCTGCACAAAACGGATACCATCCGTGTTGCATCTGCATTTTTTGAAGACCTATTGACTTCAATGAGTCCGTGGTCCACTTCTGAGTCCAAGTACTGTATAAGACATGTTTCAGTCTTTTTGGGGAACAGACATACAGATGCGGAAAGCACATGGATCATCCGTGTGCTTTCCACATCTATGTCTGTTCCGCAAAATGATAGAATATGTCAGCAAAATGCGGACCGTGGACCACGGCCCAAATAACAGTCCACAATCGTCAATTCGCATTGCAAAAACATAGAACATGGTCTATTTTTTTGCGGTGCGGAGGCACGGACCGAAAATCTTTGCCAGAACAACCTGCCGGAACTCATAACGCTAGTGTAGAACTAGCCAAAGGGTACTTTCACACTTGCGGCAGAGGATTCCGGCAGGCAGTTCCGTCGCTGGAACTGCCTGCCAGATCCGGCAATCCGGACGCAAACTGATGACATTTGTCTGGATCAGTCTGTCAAATGCATTAAAATACCGGAAAGCTGGATCAGTTTTGCCGGAACACTTAATGCCGGATCCGGCACTAATACACTTCAATGGAAATGAATGCGGTATTTTCTCCATCCAAGAAACGTAAGAGCGACTGAACTGATGCATGCTGATCCATTCAGAAGGCATTAGGATAAAACTGATCAGTTTTTTTCCGGTATAGAGACCCTAGGACGGAACTCAATACCGGAAAACAAAAAACGCTAGTGTGAAAGAACCCTAACCTGTACAGAACACTAAGAAAACTGACAAAAGTGCTAAAAATGTGCCAAAAAAGTGCTATTGGTGACGCCATTTCTGATCGAGAATAACAAACTTCTAGAATAACTAAAACATAGCAGTGTTAAGGTGGATTTAGACGGGGCGACCGGTTATCGCGGAGGAATCGTTCCAGCCCGACAGTCAGCTGCTCGTTCAGTGAAGGAGACTTTGCATTTACATGCAGCGATCTCCACCACAGTATGATATAGCGATCTCTCATCCTCGTACAGATCGCCGTTTTAGACCACACAATCTGCTGCCCAGAAGCCATGATCGGTGGCGACTGCCCCAGCGACAGGATCCCACGACGATTGAGCGTTTCACTTGTTCATTGGGGGATCGGCGGCGCATTTAGGGGGCCAGATGATAGGGAACAATAATCTGGACAATTATTGAATTCCGATGGTTCCGAATAACGCATTTCTTTCTATAAAACCTCGTCTACACGCAACAGCAAAATAAACCGTTAACTGGAAAATATGTCACCGAGACTGGGTGACTCACCGTCATATCAGCAAACCCATCAGTCAGAAAAAGTCTGCGGTACACATCAATCAAGCTGCAGCAGATAGGATGCGGATTTCCACATGCCGCCCCATTGTGTGCGCCGGCCGGTGTGTACATACGGCAGACAGCCTGTTATCTGACATGTTTACTTTAGCAGAGTACAAATCATGTATCCAGCCACTCGTACAACCGAGCAAGTCTCCCAGAAAGAACATGCTCCATACTGTCAAGAACGTTATACAAATGGCGGCGGGGGACACAGCGCAGTCACATGAGGAAAGAGCTAATGGGTTCTTGGCTAATACATATTGAACAAGGTCACATTACACATAATGGTCACAACAACCCTGGGAGACTCCCATCTGCTGAAGGATCAAAAAGGTAAAAGGATTTCCATAAGATCCAATAACCAAAGGCACAGATGCACAAGACAATATAAAGGGGTCACCTCAAAAAGAACTATAGGGACCCCACAAACTGGTCAGCACCACCTAGCAATGGAAAAAGGACACGTCTACATGTTGGGATTGTTTACATACACTTGTCTATGGGGAGGAGAAGTGAACACACACACACACGCGCCTCTCCTCCCCTCTCCTCTGCAGCCACAGAGTAGAGGAGAAATCCTTCTCGGAAAGCAAAATTTCCTTAAAGGGGCTGTCCCCCTTCATGTAGAGGAAGTTAATATAAGGAACTTACTAATGTATCGTGATTTTCCATATTGCTTCCTTTGCTGGCTTCATTTTTTTCAATCACATTATACAGGGGTTATTACCACTGCTGCCGCACAGTAACGAGGTGGATGGGGTGGGAGCTACTGCGCATGCGTGCCCACGTGTGCTCCTACAGTCCTAGCCACCGCTTTTTCCTATAGTATGCAAGCACGACCACCGCTGCTGGATTACAGGGTGGTCGTGACCATGGAAAACGAGCCGTGTATAATGTGATGGAAAAATTAATCAAGCCAGCAAAGGAGGCAATATGGACACTCACTATACATTAGTAAGTGCCTTGTATTAAAGGGGTTGTTTCATCGTGGACAATGGGGGCATTTCGTTAGGATATGCCCCCATTGTCTTATAAGGTGCACCTATATTGAGGGCAAAGCCTCGCAAGTGAAGGAGGGCGCACTGCGCAAGCGCAGCCGCTCTCCATTCAGTCATTTTCCATGGGGCCGGCCGTCGGACCCATAGAAATGAATGGGAGCGGGGGCCACTCATGCGCGGTACGCTCCCATTTACTTCTTGGGGAGCCGAATTGGTGCTGGCTGGACTGGAGTCCTCCAGCCACCACCTTGCGAGGCTCCGTTCTCTATATAGGTACGGGTCCCAGCGGTGGGACCCGCACCTATAAGACAATGGGGGCATATCCTAGCGATATGCCCCCATTGTCTATGATGAGGCAACCCCTTTAACTTCCTCTACACGATAAATGCCATTTGCTGAAGTAACACAACCCCTTTGATGATGATGATGATATTTCACGGCTTTCTAATACACTGTATGTTTCAATTCATCCACATTTTCAAAATCTCAAATTCTTGCAATCAGTGAATGGGAACAGGTTTGCCCATGTCCAGGGTTGAAAACATAGAAACACCAAGGGGGTCATTTACTATTCTGAAAAACGCCTATATTTCTGGCACACATTGCGGCGCAAAGGTTATTTGCGCCACGACTTTAACCCCGCTCACTCCAGGTCTTAAAAAAAAAAAAAAAAAAACAACATGGGTGGGGAATTATTCATCTGTTTTAGGCGTAGAAAATGGTCTAAAATGTAAGCCAGCAAGTAAGCACTGGATACATTGAAGTTATGTAGAGGCCGGCGCCTCTTCATAACTTCAGCGGATCCACTGGAAGCTTAAAGGGCATCTGTCACCCCCCAAAAGTATTTTTTCATTTTTGGGCTAATTAAAATCCATATACTGCGATTTTTCAATATATAGTGCTCTTACCCTTTTCTGTTGTCTAGTTTCTTTAAAAAACTCACTTTTATAATAATATGTAAATTACCTCTCTACCAGCAAGTAGGGCGGTTACTTGCTGGTAGCCGCTGCATCCTCCTTTTAAAAAAAACGCCCCCTCCTCCTGTTGATTGACAGGGCCAGCGAGCGCTCTCATCCCCTGGCTCGCACCTGCGCCGTACCGGTCTTCAGTCGGCGCAGGCGCACTGAGAGGAGGACGCTCGCTTGGCCGCTCCTTCCTCTGTGCGCCTGCGCCGGGTGTAGATGTGACGTCATCAGCGCAGGCGCACTGAGGATGGAGCGGCCGAGCGAGCGTCCTCCTCTCAGTGCGCCTGCGCCGACTGAAGACCGGTACGGCGCAGGCGCAAGATTTAGAACGCAGACAGGGCCAGCCAGAGGATGAGAGCGCTCGCTGGCCCTGTCAATCAACAGGAGGAGGGGGCGTTTTTTTAAAAGGAGGATGCAGCGGCTACCAGCAAGTAACCGCCCTACTTGCTGGTAGAGAGGTAATTTACATATTATAAAAGTGCCGTTTTTAAAGAAACTAGACAACAGAAAAGGGTAAGAGCCCTATATATTGAAAAATCGCAGTATAAGGATTTTAATTAGCCCAAAAATGAAAAATTACTTTTGGGGGGTGACAGATGCCCTGGCATCTAAAATGCTGGTCTTAATAAATGACCCCCCTCCCAAATACTTTTTCTCATCTGAAAGTTTGCTACAGTTGTATCCAGTCAGAGCAATTCTCTGTGAGCCAAGAAGCCTGGACTGATATAGTGGAACAAATTGGGTTTGTGTCGCAACTGCTGATGTATATAGCTACTTCTCAGAAGGACTCTTATACGGGGAAGGCCGAGTCTTTACTTTTTTAAAATTACAGTCATGGCTTTGGCTTCAAAGAAAACCGAGTACAGCACCCAGCTATCTCCAGCAGTCCCATAGAGATGAACGGAGAGGCGTTGCACTTGCTTGACAGCTACTCCACTCATACAGGGCACAAGACCCGTCGTGATCAGTGAACGAACCCCTAGCAATCAAACATATCCCCTATATGCCATGAAGTTCCCCAACACCCAAGCATAGATACACTGTTGCCTCATTTACCCCATATATATATTACGTGGCAACAATGTAACAACATTTTACAAGCGCTTACTAGGGACCTGGAAAGAAGGGCGAACACAAAGCACAAGGTGGATGCAGAACAAAAAAGTTATTCAGAAAAAGGGTGAAAACAGCTAAATGAATTCATTATTCCTAGGCTTTGGCTTAGGGGGATGGGAACGATCCAACCCGAGTACAGTGAGCCAGCCACACCTACCCCATGTGCAACTTAACTTACCAAGTTTTTCCACCAGTTTAAGCATCACCCCTCCAATATGTACATCGCCAGTGACTCTGAGTGTAACATCCCGGTTCAGATCTGTCACATTGATATTCAGCTCCCAAGTTCCATCAGCGTAGCAGCCATCTGGCATCCGTATACCGTCCAGAGCCATCGTTCTCTTCCTGCGAGGAGAGGAAATGACAATCCCATTAGCCAGGAGCCATATATATATGCACTGTACAGTAGTCATATCCTCCACCACGGGACACATACTGATCATCCCCCAAAGCATCTGATAACATCCAATACTGAAACTTTATAAAACACATCTGAGAAATTCACAGCAAAAGACACAATGAAAAAAGCACAGGGAAATCCCAGCAGAATTATTTTTTTATTTCACTATCCCCACCCAGGACTGCAGAGCTTTAACACATGCAGCAACAGCTCACCGAAGCCAGCGATATAAAGGAAATTATTCAAGATGAGCATTAAAACCACAAGATGTTATGTATAACCCCTCCAGAAAAAAAAGGGAACAAAGATTTACTGTAAGTCATAATCTGCTGCCATAAACACCACATTACACATAAAGCACATGGCCTGGTGCACAATTATAACAGTAGCCTATTATTTATAAAACACTAAATATCAATATATACAAAAACAACAAACATTAGAAGATACAGATTGATTACAGAATCCAAAACAAACAGGACCACAAAAGGGACAAGAATACAATCTATTCAGTGGTTCACCGGCTGATCTGGGACTACAAATCAAAGCATGCCCTTCCTACAAATACTACAAAACAGACTTATAATAGACTCCGATTCCGCTCTAAACAGCCAGAAGGGGCTCCATTTGCTATGGCACCGCAAGTCCAAGAACACCCTGACAACATTCACGCCTCAATACAATAGAGGTCCGTTGGCTATCCCAGCTGTTGTGGGACCACAAGTCCAAGCATTCCATGCTGTCATTCATGGTCTTATTCCCCACTACAAACCATATGACCCAAGTGCAAGCACACCCAGCCAGCAACGACAACAGTTGCACCTCATAAGGCCTCGTACACGTGACCGTATTACAGTCCAGATCAGCAAACTACAGCTACCGTCCAAATTTTTCTCACTCCTGTCAGTAGAAATGACTATTCTCACCTGAGATATGGACAAGAATAGAACTTGCTCTTTAATTTTGCGGACACAGTTTTTTTTTTTTTTTTTTTTTTTTTTTGCTGAAGCATAGGAATGAATGGGTTCACACGCAATCCCCCAGAAATGCGGGTAGCAGACAGATGGAAAATACGGACCTTTGCATGAGTCTTAGGGTTCATGCACATAACTGTATGTATGTTGCAGTCTGCAAAAAACAAACAAATAAAAAAAAACACAGATGACATCCGTGTGACGTCCGTGTTGCATCAGTTTTTTTTTTGGGAGGATCCATAGTAACAACGCCGGACATTTAAATTTTTTTGCGAAAGAGACATGTGGACATACAGGTACACGGTGGCATTTCCGTTTTTTTGTGGCTCCATTGAAATGAATGGTTTCGCATATGGGCCACAAAAATAAAAACGGAACAGACACAAAAATACGTTCGTGTGCATGAGCCCTTAAGGTCTGCCACTAAAAGTCAAAACATGCCTTTCCTACAGATACTACAAGACTCTGATCCCAAGAGCTTACACTTTAAGCAGCCAGAAGGGCTCCATTGGCTGCGGTACTGCGAGTCCAAGCACACCCTGACAGCATTTACACCTCAATATCAGAGCTGACAATATAACAGAGGTCCAGTGCCTACCCCAGCTGTTGTGGGACCACAAGTCCAAGCATTCCCCGCTATCATTTATGGTCCTATCCCTCTACTAAATACCATATGGCCTAAGAGTAAAATCAGTGTGTGTGTCTTCAAAGTGGAGCCTCAGCTTCCCCAGCAGCAGCAGCAGCAGCCCCTCCTAGCTCAGGGCTTCCTCCCCTACCATCCAGGATCCCTCACTAGCTCCTCTCTGCTACTTTGTAGCCATGCAGATCCTCCATGTAGCTGTCTGCACACATTATGCTCTGTGCAAACCGTTGTTCACCTGTTCCTTTCCAACTTATCCAACCGGTCTGTCTGCTTCCAGCCTGGGAGGAATATTAACTTTCCATGGGGAGGGGGGGACTAGGCAGGAGCATGGCTGGGGGGGGGGGGATGGGATAGAGAGAGAAGATGCATCCATGGAGTGCACACTTACCTCTAGTCTGGTCTCCTGGGCTTGGACAATGTTGCAGGGATTCCTCAGGAAGATCCACAGGGAGCAGGAGGGCAGCTTCCCTTGTGCAGGGCAGTGTGAGCTCTGCTAATGGAGTCCCCCAGGCTGCAAGGCTCTGGGCTCACGTCACTGCTGCTCAATCTGCTGCAGTCACTCCCCTCTCTATTCCCCTTTTTCTTTGCTCAGACTCACAACTGAGTGAAGGAGGAGGAAGAGCTGGAGGAGGGGAGCAGAAGCAGGGGAGAAAAGTTTTTAGGAGTTCAGATGCTTGGATCCTGCACACTCAGTGCAAGTCTTGAGGAGGCTGCTGCTGCTGCTGCCCTTTTATGGAAGTGAATAAAACTCCAGGATTGGATCCAACATCCGGGAATCAGGGTGGAAGGGGGGTGGGAGAGAAGGCTGGAGGGGATGCTGTCCCGTTATAC
The DNA here is from genome assembly GCF_014858855.1 of Bufo gargarizans. Taxonomy (NCBI): domain Eukaryota; kingdom Metazoa; phylum Chordata; class Amphibia; order Anura; family Bufonidae; genus Bufo; species Bufo gargarizans. Next base: position 15,148,975 of record NC_058090.1, on the reverse strand, counting down.
AGCTCTGGAGCTGCAGAACATTGGCCTCCAGATGTTAAAGAACCTCCCTCCCCCCACTGCCAGCAGCTGGAGGATGTGGAAGTCACAGGCTGCTGCTGCTGCAGGACCTCTTTGCTTATAGAAGAGTCAGTCATCTGGGATGACATCATCAGGGTGGGAGCTCCTCAGTACTAAAGATGAGGAATATGCACATTCAAAGTGATGTTAAACGTTTACTTGACTTGTGTAATATAAGTTGGTTTATTTTTTATTAAATGTTTATCACAATATAAGTATAAATATATAAAAAATACTCAGAGACACCAATATGTCTAATAGAAAAGTTTACATTTTTTACATTATTTTATTTATTTATTTACATAACAACTTTGGTGATACTTTAACACACAGTAATAAGGGCTCATGCACATGAACTTGTACGGGCTGTGCTGCGGTCCGCAATCAGCAAGGTACGGAGCGGGGCAGAGGCACGGAACACTACGGAGCGCTTCCGTGGGATTTCGCTCAGTGCCTCTGCACCGTAAAAAAATAGAACATGTTCTATATATATATTATTTTTTTTTGCGGTGTGGACTAAATCTTCACGTTCATGGGTCTGCATCCAGAAATGGCGGCCGGTGCCTGTACATTGCAGACCCCTATTGGCGGTATTCAGCACGGCCATGGGCTGCGCACATTCAGACTGCCAAGAATCAAATTGCACAGGCTTAAAAGGACCAGTACATGCCGTACGGGTCTGTTTATGCCCCATCTCTGGAAATAGGTTTCATCCGTTACACAGCTTTTAGTGCCAAAAGTACTGAAGTGCTATGGGGCCCCCCAGAGAGAGGGCCGAAATTTACAAGTGAGTGAAAATACAGCAGAAAAATCCACTGCAGGGATCAGCAAAAACGCTTCCGTCACTGATAATACAGCCATCTGCATCCGTTATGAACGGATCCGGTTGTATCATCTTTAACATAGCCAAGACGGATCCGTTTTCTATTGTGTCAGAGAGAATGTCCCCATTGACTTGCATTGTGGCGGGTCATGACGGATCGGTTTTGCTACGCATCTCGGGACGGAAAGAAAACTGCAGCTTACTCTCCGGTATGGGAATGCAACCAAATGGAACAGAATGCATTTTGGAGCGCTCCGTTCTGTTCAGTTATGTTTTCTCCCCATTGACAATGAATGGGGACAAAACGGGAGCATTTTTCTCCGGTATCGAGATCCTATGACGGATCTCAATACCGGAAAATAGCAACGCTAGTGTGAAAGTAGCCTTACATGCCGTTTTTCCCATGGAAAATTCAGCAGATTTCACCCCTCTCCATTGCAAAGGGTGAAATCTGAAGGAGAAATCCACTGTGCAAATTTTTCCGCTGCATTTTTTGTATACAGCGTGTGGATGAGAATTCAAACATTCACATCCACTTTGCTGGTACTGTACAATGCTGCCACACCAAAATCCGCAACAGCAAATCCGCAGCTTATCAGTCGCATGTGACCCCTGCCTAAGGGCTCATTCACACAACCGTGGTTTTTGTCCGCAAAAAATGCGGCTCGGGTGCGGACCCATTCGCTTCAATGGGGCCGCAAAAGATGCAGACAGCCCTCCGCGGGCTGTCCACATCCGTTGCTCCATTCCGTGGTGCCGCAAAAAAATGATGAGGCAAGTCCTATTCTTGTCTGTTTTGTGGACAAGAATAGGCATTTCTATAATGGGCCTCCTGTTGCATTCCGCAAATTGGGGAAGGCACACGGGCGGCAACCGTGTTTTGCATGGTCGTGTGAATAAACCCTAACACTCAGCATCTTTTAGCAACCATCAGTGAAAAACTCATTGCATCCAGATGTCTTCCGTTTTTCACACAAGCCCTATTCATTTCTATAGGGCCAGGGCTGCATGAAGAGCGCACAATATAGAACATGCTTTAATTTTTCCTGGACGCAGAAATGATCAGTGATAACCAATGCTCGTGTGCACAGACCCATTGAAATGAATGGGTCAGGATTCAGTCTGGACGCTGTCTATTTGCAAAATGCATCGCATCCGGATAGGAAACTTGCTTATGTGAAAGAGGCCTAACAAACAAGGAATTGGGGGAATTAGTCTTCGACACCTATCATGCGACCAAGGATCGCTGTATAGCACTGTTGGATTTTTTGTGATTTTGGGGTCAATGTAACTTGCCAGTTGCAATGCAACCCTATTTAGTTCTATAGCTACAGTGCTGCACAGCAATCTTTGGCCATGGCCAAGATCACCGTGTAGCCCCAGCCTTAACCCAAGGATCCTGATAAGAGATTATGGGCGAACAAGCACCAAGTCTCCCCTGTTCCAGCATGCTGGTGGTTCAGTCACCCCAAAGCTAGTGACAGGTTCCCTTTAACACCACCGCACCCCTAAACAACCTGGGGCAGGAGGACTTGATGCTTGTTTGCCCATAATCTCTTTTCAACCAGGAAGAATATGACTTCCCTGCAGCTGATCTGCTCTTTTCCCTGACTTACTCCCATGGGTGGATTTGACATTTCTGGGGATCCAAGTAAAGTTGTGTCTGGAGGCCCCTGTCACATAATGCTAAGCCTCACCCCATGAGCCCACTAAGCTCTGCCCCCATCGGCCAACTAAGCCCACGCTCACCTTAGCTGGGCCACCTGAGGGCTTCTTCTACTGCTCTACAGCTGGGAAGGGCCCCTCAACCCCAGACCCCTATGGATCTGAACAGGCAATATGTTCACCCTTTGGTGGTCAGCAGTGGGGCTCCTGATCTCTGGGGCCTAAGCATTTGCATGGTGGTAAAGCCTGCTCCTGTTTATAATGGAAACCATTCTAAGCTAGACCCTGAACAAGGGGCGGATTGTCCTTAGACCCTATAGGGAAATTTCCTGGTGGGCCGATGCCCAAGCCCCCATCTCTGCCACTGGCTGGGTACATAATGAGCACTCAGTGGTAAGTAACACTGTGAGACTCAGTGACTTATGTACCTGGCCAGCAACTGCACATGCCGCCTGAATTCAACCGCTGCGGCCCACATCTCACCTCCTAAGCCCCCCTTTGGGGGCAATATATTGTGCTGCACTGTGGTGTATGGTTCTGCTGGGACAGTGTTTTGCTCTATGGTATTGCTGAACCCCCCCCCCCCCCCTACTTGTGTTGCCCCACCTTCTGTTAATTTGGACCCCCCTACAACATGGGGACACTTTTTTTCATTTTTTTTTCAAGGGCCACTTTAAGTTCCCAGTACGTTCCTGCCCTGAACAGAGCAAACCCCAAGAGTCAACGGACAACCTAAAAAGTTCTTGTTGTTGTCTAAAAATCTCTAACATGGACAGTGATCCTTTCATTTGGAGCATTAGAAGAAGCAGCCTGGCCAGCTCCATAATCGTATGGGGCACTCAGGGCTCCTTACTTGGTATGTCAGGTGGCAGTAAGGCAATGGGTGGCACTTCCATGAGGTTGTCTTACTCCAATTATGACTTGTCCCATTGGATATTCAGAGATGCTTCCAATAAGATAACCTATATTTCCCATTGCTTATATAGTGTTGACATATTTTGCAGCGACTTTCTCCGTCCCCATTCACATAACAACCAATTAGTGCTATTTTTAATTGATTAAAAAGCATAACTGGAGAGAATTTGGTGAGTAAATGACAAGCTGCCCCTTTAAAAAAAAGGATACATAGAAGGACATTTTGAAACACGTTCAGGCTTCTTTGTGGCGACTTGTAAGAAATGTAAAAACAATCACTGGAAAAGTCTTAAATGTATTTATACTGCAAAATATGAAATTACCCAAAAATCCTAAAGTAGATCAGCACTTGGATTCCCATCTCATTCTTGGACCTGCATTAGGACATACAAATGAGCAGCAGCACTAGGTAATTATTTGCATACAGAGTGAGCCGGGTAAATGATTGGCAGCTCTAGAAAATAATCAACTTTTTGCAAACCGTAAGAAACTATACAGGGGTACAGTGTCATAAATTACTAAACCAGTCTAGGAACAGGAGGACATAGAGGCATGCTTATCCTTCTAAGCCCTTATCACTAGGGCAGATTAAAAAAGCATCCTCCAAAATTCTTAAATGTTATGTCCACAAATTTTTAACCAGTCTGATTTATTTAATTAAGTTATATATTGAGTCCCTTTGTAAATACATTACTTATCCTGTACTGATCCTGAGTTACATCCTGTATTATACTCCAGAGCTGCACTCACTATTCTGCTGGTGGAGTCACTGTGCACATACATTACTTATCCTGTACTGATCCTGAGTTACATCCTGTATTATACTCCAGAGCTGCACTCACTATTCTGCTGGTGCAGTCACTGTGTACATACATTACTTATCCTGTACTGATCCTGAGTTACATCCTGTATTATACTCCAGAGCAGCACTCACTATTCTGCTGGTGCAGTCACTGTACATACATTACTTATCCAGTACTGATCCTGAGTTACATCCTGTATTATACTCCAGAGCTGCACTCACTATTCTGCTGGTGCAGTCACTGTGTACATTACAATACTTATCCTGTACTGATCCTGAGTTACATCCTGTATTATACTCCAGAGCTGCACTCACTATTCTGCTGGTGCAGTCACTGTGTACATTACATTACTTATCCTGTACTGATCCTGAGTTACATCCTGCATTATACTCCAGAGCTGCACTCACTATTCTGCTGGTGCAGTCACTGTATATATACATTACATTACTTCTCCTGTACTGATTCTGAGTTACATCCTGAAATTATACTCCAGAGCTGCACTCACTATTCTGCTGGAGGAGTCACTGTGTACATACATTACTTATCCTGTACTGATCCTGAGTTACATCCTGTATTATACTCCAGAGCTGCAGTCACTATTCTGCTGGTGGAGTCACTGTGTACATACATTACATTACTTATCCTGTACTGATCCTGAGTTGCATCCTGTATTATACTCCAGAGCAGCACTCACTATTCTGCTGGTGCAGTCACTATGTACATACATTACTTATCCTGTACTGATCCCTAGTTACATCCTGTATTATACTCCAGAGCTGCACTCACTATTCTGCTGGTGTAGTCACTGTGTACATACATTACTTATCCTGTACTGATCCTGAGTTACATCCTGTGTTATACTCCAGAGCTGCACTCACTATTCTGCTGGTGGAGTCACTGTGTACATACATTACATTGCTTATCCTGTACTGATCCTGAGTTACATCCTGTATTATACTCCAGAGCTGCACTCACTATTCTGCTGGTGCAGTCACTGTGTACATTACATTACTTATCCTGTACTGATCCTGAGTTACATCCTGTATTATACTCCAGAGCTGCACTAAATATTCTGCTGGTGCAGTCACTGTGTACATAGATTACTCATCCTGTACTGATCCTGAGTTACATCCTGTATTATACTCCAGAGCTGCACTCACTATTCTGCTGGTGCAGTCACTGTGTACATAGATTACTTATCCTGTACTGATCCTGAGTTACATCCTGTATTATACTCCAGAGCTGCACTCACTATTCTGCTGGTGCAGTCACTGTGTACATAGATTACTTATCCTGTACTGATCCTGAGTTACATCCTGTATTATACTCCAGAGCTGCACTCACTATTCTGCTGGTGCAGTCACTGTGTACATACATTACTTATCCTGTACTGATCCTAAGTTTTACATCAAGACACTGAGGCTCCTATTGCTATCCCTTTCTTTACTGTCCACCAATAGCAGCAAATAATACATTTTACTAAATTAAGAAAGACATGAAACCATGGTAACAAGGTCCCTCCCCTGACAGCCCCCTATAATAGGCAGCTCCTTCTCTGGACCTTCCTCTTTCTTTGCTGCTGCCACCAGATAAGTGCACCTCTGTATGATACCTCTTGAGGTGTCTATTGTTTCTATTGTCTTGTCTTTGGCTGTATTTCTCCTATTATTTTTTCTTTTGTATTCCCCAGTATTGGGGAGGCTTGTTGTCGCCTCCCTTCCTAATTTTGGCCTCTTGCTGCCCCATTTTAGGCGCTTTCTCTCCTCCCGTTGTCTCCCTACCCTCCGCCACCCCTGGCTCTGCCCGCCCCTCTTATCTCCAGCTTCGTTCCGGTCCCCTCTTCCTCCTTCCTCGCGCTGCGCTTGGCCTGTCCCGCGCTCTCCTTTGTTCCCCGGCGGCCATGAGATCTCGGCGGCAATCTTGCGTGCCTTTTCTCCTTTCGCCTGCGGCCCCGAAATCTTGTGAGATTTCGGCGGCCAGCTTGCGTGCCTTCTCCTTCGCCTGCTGTCCCGAGATCTCAGGAGACTCCGGCGGCCTTTCACACACCGCCTTCTCGCGAGATCTCGGCGGCCATAGTTCCTTCACCTTGCGGCTCGTCAGGTGCGAGCTCCCGGTCTCCCGCTGCTGCTGTGCCGTTTGTTGGATGATTTCACAGTAGGAACCTCCTTGTGCCCTATCTTCTATTTTTATTCCCCTTGGGGCCATCTGTTATCCGGTCATGCCTCACTCTGACCCCCCCCCCCCCTAATACAAATAGCCCCCCCTCATCCCCTGAGGGAACTCTGCAAACTGGGGGAGATGCCCAGGCACTGGCGCTACAGTTCTCTGTTCATAGTGCCATCATAGCAGTCATGGGCTCCATGTCCTCTATTTTGTCACAAAGCATTTCCCAGGCCTTGTCTGCTCACCCTCCTAGAGGGACCTTACAAGCCGCCCCCTCTAATGCTCCGCAGCCTACCAATTTGGACCCTTCTGTATCACAGGAGACAATGACTGGTGTGCATACGGCCACCCTTGAGAACGTGCTGAGATCACGTAAAAGAGCCTTACCGCGCCATGCAGCACGGGCACGGCTATGGAAGTGCGCTAGAGCACAACATGATAGTGAGCCTGACTCCAAAAGGGGTTCAGATGAGGAGGCTTTCGCGGACGCTAGTCACGATTAGGAGGAGGAGACCCCTGATCCACATTCGGCCCATAACTGCCCCACTCCTTCCACTTCCGTGGTCAGGGATTCTGCTTCCTCCTCCACCAATAATTTATCCACCTCCCTAGTAGACCCAGCGGGTGAACTCATGTTTGATCCGGATGCCCTCCATCATCCGAGATTGGCGGAGTGGCTTCCGGCTGATCACGTGGGCAGATACCTAGAACACTGGGTGCGTCGCCCCCTCAGTAAGGAGACTCAGGTCGGAGTGTCCCAAGGCCTTTAGTCCCCAATAAAGTGTGTGACACCCCGTTACAAAGGATAGAGTTTTTGGGCTTCACCATGGACTCGATTGCGGAATCGCTCAGTCTCCCGACAACTAAGATACGCTCTATACACAAGGAGCTCAGGCACGCTCTGTCCGCTCCCCATTTGTCTCTGCGCCATCTAGCCCGAATCATCGGCCTGTTGGCTTCCTCGATTCAAGCCGCGTTCCAGGCTTCGTTGCATTACCGCGCACTTCAGCGACTGAAGATCGCACACCTTCGTTCCGGTGCTGCGTTTGCGGATTCGGTGGTCCTGGATTCGGAAGCTCGAGAGGAACTCCACTGGTGGATCAACAACCTGGAGGCGTGGAACAGCAGGGCGATTTTCGGGTTCCAGCCCGAATTCCTCCAAGGCGGGGGGGCTCACTGCAACGGGATCTCTACAGGCGGACGTTGGTCGGAGGACGAGACACTTCTCCACATTAATGCTTTGGAGCTTCTGGCAGGCTCCTTTGCCATTCGGAGCTTCACCAATGGGATTGCCCACGCGTGCATCAGATTACGTATGGACAATGTCTCGGCTGTACGTTACGTCAACCATTTGGGCGGAACACACTCTGCGACACTAGCACGTTTGGCGAAGGAATTTGGGTCTTATTGCCTCTCCAAGGATATCATGGTTCAGGCGGAATACCTTCCGGGTCTCCACAACAGTCGAGCAGATTGGAGTTCCCGATACATGGACGGCAGCGATTGGAAGCTGGCTCCGGAAGTCTTCTCTGCAATATCACTCGTTTGGGGTCCTTTTGTCATAGACCTTTTCACCTCGCGACAACACTCAGCTTCCTCGCTTCTTCAGCTGGCGCACGGACCCGGAGGCAGGGGCGGTGGACGCTTTCCTTCAAGACTGGTCCGATTCTCTTCTTTATGCGTTTCCACCTTTCACAATGATCCCAAGGATGCTGCTTCAGACTCGTCGCCAGTTGGCCGACCTGGTCGTGGTGATCCCCTTTTGGGGGAACTCAGGCTTGATTTCCGGCTCTTCTGGAACTCATCGTAGATGTGCCTCTTCTTCTGCCGAGTCACGTGGATCTTCTCCGCGACCCTCAGGGGCTTCACCACCCGCTCCTGCTGGATGGATCCCTTCAGTTGCTAGCATGCTGGATCTCAGGACACCCGGAGAGGTCGAGGGCATTTCAGACGCAACTAGACACCTCCTAGACAACGCATGGGCTCCCGGCACCAGAAAATCTTATAGGGCAGCCTCGAGAACTTGGGCTAGCTGGTGCTTGGAACGGGACCTGGATCCCGTTTCGGCACCTGTGATTTACCTGTTACAGTTCCTCACCTCCTTATTTGAGGCGGGAAAGGTTTATCGGACGATTAACCTCTTTAGGTCTGCCATTTCCTCTACACATCAGGGTTTTGAGGGCACCCCTGCAGGACAACATCCTTCGGTTTGTCGCTTATTGCGTGGCGCTCGCCCTCCCCGGCCTCGATTTTCTACGACTTGGGATGTTTCGTTGGTATTATCCTTCTTTTCTTCTTGGCCCAGTAATCCGGAGGTCTCTTTGCGACAGCTGTTGGCCAAGTTATTGGTGCTCTTTTGCCTTATTTCTTGCAAAAGGGTCTCTGACGTTCGAGCCCTCGATCTTGACGCCAGATCCTTTACCCCTGAAGGCGTCACCTTCAACATTTCCCTACGCACCAAGACCAACATCAGATTGGTTTAGTATCCCAGTCTCCCGGCTTCGCCGGCTCTATGTCCGGTCGCCTGTTTACGGGAGTATGAATCCCGGACGATGGCTCATCGTTCTCCTATGGTTTTTCAACTTTTCCTTTCCATTCGCCATCCTTTCGGCCCGGTCTCCAGCCCTACTTTGGCTCGTTAGATGAAGTGGGTTATGTCCCTGGCTGGTGTGGATACTTCCATCTTCTCCGCACATTCGGCGAGAGGTGCGGCCGCCACCTCTTTGGCGATTTAGGGGGCGCGTTTGGAGGACATCTTACGTTTAGCTGACTGGTCTAGGGTCACGACGTTCAGGGAATTTTTTTTTTTCTCCTCCTCCTCATGTGTTTTTATCAATAATTGACCAGCTTTGAACTTGCAATAGGAGCCTCCGTGTCTTGATGTAAAACTGCATGATTTTCCTAGTCTATGACGTAAAGTCATGGTTTTATTAAAGACACGGAGGCGAGTATTGCCCGCCCTTGTTTGCCCCTCCCTTATTAATGCTAATGGACATTTATATTTGTATTATTTATTATGCCTGCATTTAGATGATTTTGACTGGCCAGCGAGTTTGGTGTTTATTTCCCTATATTCTCAATTTTTTCTCTTTTCAGGTTGAAGTTTCTACCGACCACGACATACCACATCTTTTGTTCTCCTTCTCACAAGTTGGCCACGTTGGCTTCGTGGTGCAGTTCTGTTGGTTCTGAGATGGTTTTTCCTCCAGTTGCACGGTTCCAGTTCGTGTCTCCGGCCTTGGTGTCAGATTCACAAAGAAAGAGGAAGGTCCAGAGGAGGAGCTGCCTTTTATAGGGGGCTGTCAGGGGAGGGACCTTGTTACCATGGTTTCATGTCTTTCTTAATTTTGTAAAATGTATTCTTTGCTGCTATTGGTGGACAGTAAAGAAAGGGATAGCAATACTCTGTGTCTTTAATAAAACCATGACTTTACGTCATAGACTAGGAAAATCATGCAGTTACATCCTGTATTATACTCCAGAGCTGCACTCACTATTCTGCTGGTGCAGTCACTGTGTACATACATTACTTATCCTGTACTGATCCTGAGTTACATCCTGTATTATACTCCAGAGCTGCACTCACTATTCTGCTGGTGCATTCTCTGTGTACATACATTACTTATCCTGTACTGATCCTGAGTTACATCCTGTATTATACTGCAGAGCTGCACTCACTATTCTGCTGGTGCAGTCACTGTGTACATACATTACTTATCCTGTACTGATCCTGAGTTACATCCTGTATTATACTGCAGAGCTGCACTCACTATTCTGCTGGTGCAGTCACTGTGTACATACATTACTTATCCTGTACTGATCCTGAGTTACATCCTGTATTATACTCCAGAGCTGCACTCACTATTCTGCTGGTGCAGTCACTGTGTGCATACATTACTTATCCTGTACTGATCCTGCGTTACATCCTGTATTATACTCCAGAGCTGCACTCACTATTCTGCTGGTGCAGTCACTGTGTACATACATTACTTATCCTGTACTGATCCTGAGTTACATCCTGTATTATACTGCAGAGCTGCACTCACTATTCTGCTGGTGTAGTCACTGTGTACATACATTACTTATCCTGTACTGATCCTGAGTTACATCCTGTATTATACTGCAGAGCTGCACTCACTATTCTGCTGGTGCAGTCACTGTGTGCATACATTACTTATCCTGTACTGATCCTGAGTTACATCCTGTATTATACTGCCGAGCTGCACTCACTATTCTGCTGGTGTAGTCACTGTGTACATACATTACTTATCCTGTACTGATCCTGAGTTACATCCTGTATTATACTGCAGAGCTGCACTCACTATTCTGCTGGTGTAGTCACTGTGTACGTTGTACTCCACAGGCTCCTCCAGTCTTTCATGGTATAAAGAACCACTACACAACCTTCTCATACTTAAACCTTTGGGGGAGACTTATCAAAACTGGTGTAAAGGAAAACTGCCTTCATTTCCCCCTTTGCAACCGATCAGATTGATCCTTTCATTTTCCAAAGGAACTGAGAAAAATAAAAGGTGGAATCTGATTGCTAGTGGCAACTAAGCCAGTTTTACTTTACACCAGTTTAGATAAGTTTCCCTGTTTTAATTGCTCATTGTTTTTAAGGGCTCTGCTTGCTGTAAGGAAATGGAAATATTCCTGTTTATACTCACAGGCTAAAAGACTGCGTTAAAGCCATTCGCACAGCTGAAGGTCTGCTGCAATACGTCAGTATAGGTAGAGCTTTCCTCCGGGAGGAGATGTGTGTCCCTGCCTTTAGCTCACAGTGGATTAATACGCTGGTATATTTTAATCATACGCAATCACATTTCCACCTGCGTCATCCAGTGATTCAACATACCCTGTTCATCCTGGTCTTCCTGGTTCATGCCAGGGATCAGGAAGAATGCATTGGAAGGCCTTGTGACAATCTGTAGGGGTACGTGTAGCTATACCGTAGAGCCGCCCTAAAGAGACGTTTCATTTGCCGCCAGTATTACCAGTATAGCTCTGTCCTCTGGGCGTTTAGCTCAGGAATTAGCTGAGTATACTATATAAAGTCTGACAGGCGGAGAGGGCGAGAGCCAGCAGTCAGTGGGAGTGCGCCTGACATCAGCCTCTGCGCTGAAATTAATGATGCCTCTGCTCTAGGTGATATTTCGCGTGAATCCAAACCCCTGAGCTTTGGGTCCTTATTTGGATATCACAGATGGAGAAGGCCCAGGCTGTTAGAAGCTGCAAACACTGGGAGCCGAGCACAGTTCCAGCTGAGGAGTATGATGCAAGACCCGCCGCCTTCCAATAATTACATCCCGTCCCTGGAAATCCCGGATTCCATCTTTGTATTGTCCAATAAATCTGCAATCCTGAGAGACGGAAAGAGCCCCACGTCTTCTTTCTGGTTACAGTTTAGCAGCGTGCAGCATTCCTGTCCCATCATAGTGGGGAGGTGTATACAGCCTTCAGGGCACAAATGCGGTATCTTAAAGGGAGCCTGTCACCGTGTAAATGCAGTGTAATCTACAGGCGGCAGGTTATAGAGCAGGAGGAGCTGAGCAGACTGATATATAGTTTTATGGAAAAAGATTTTGTATCATTTGTAATTTACCCATTTACATTCCTGCTTTAAAGTCCAGGAGGCGGTCCTATCAGTGATTGACAGCTGTCTCTGTATACACAGTCATGGGGGCAGGATGTCAATCACTGATAGGACCGCCTCCTGGACTTCAAAGCAGTAATGTAAATGGCTAAATTACAAATTATACAAAATCTTTTTCCATAAAACTATATATCAATCTGCTCAGCTCCTCCTGCTCTATAACATGCCGCCTGTAACTCCAACACCATGTTTAATGTGACAGGTTCCCTTAAAATTTTTGGGTATTTTTTATTTATTTTTTTAAACTGGGCTAATAAATTAGTAAGCTTTACAGTACCCACTGAAGTGGACACCCATACCACAATCCTTCTAGGTATCATGCTGGTCTTTTATTCATTGGCATCAGTGTTGCCTGTTCTTTTTTAAGCTGTCATCCATTAGGACACAGTTAGGCCTCATGCACACGACCGTAGCCATCTTGCAGTCCACAAATCGTGGATCTGAAAAACACTGGTACCGGCCTGTGTGCCCTCCGCATTTTTCCAGACATACAGACAATAGGACATGCTCTATCTGTTTTGTGGGAAGGACATACGGACGTGCTGTTCGCATTTTTTGTGGCCCCATAGAAATTAATGGGTCTGCCTCTGATTCGCGAAAAATGCACATGAGATGCGGACCAAAAAGCCAGTCGTATGCTGGGGGCCTTATAATGAGCGACTCTTCTTAAAGGGCATCTGTCAGCAGATTTGTCCCTATTGCACCGGCTGACCTGTTCCATGTGCTCTTGGCAACTGAAGACATCTGTGTCGGTTCCATGTTCATATGTGCCCTAATTGCTGAGAAAAACAATGTTTTAATATATGCAAATGAGTCTCTCGGAGCAACGGGGGCATTGCCATTGCACTTTGAGGCTCTGCTCTCTCTGCAACCGCTGCACCCTCTTCACTTTGATTGACAGGGCAAGGCAGGTATGAGCATGTTTACACTGTCTGGCCCTGTCAATCAAAATGCTGAGGTTCATTAGCATAATTAGAATATATTAAAACTTCACTTTTCTCAGCAGTGCGGGCACATACGAACATGGGACCAACACAGATGTCTTCAGCTGCCAAGCGCACATGTAACAGGTCAGCCGGTGTCATAGGTACAAAACTGCTGACAGATGCCCTTTAAATATAATGTCTGCTGGAGACTGAGGTGGTATGAAATTTCTCCAGCGCTGTGCTCCATGTTTTACACTGCAGCTCTGCCTGTTCAGATTGTCTATAAGCATATGCTGAGCTGGTTTCCATTAGAGTAATAATAATGAAAAATTATAATTTTGGAAAATAATTATCAGGTTTTGTCTACACTTGGACTGATGAAAAAATGGGATTCTGGAGGTTCTAGATAATGAAAATGAAACGGCATCTCAAAATGAAATCCGAAAAGTCAGCCTTTGGCAGCGTTAACCTTGATCTCTCACCCCCTGAAAAGGTCTCACTTGCCACAATTACAATCGGAGCCAAATGTTTTTCACAGGAAGCAGAGTTGTAACTGTCGACCCCTATTCCGTTCACTGGATTTGCAGGGTTTCCTGGACCCTCTAGCTCAGTGACAACATCCTACTCCTTAGGCTACTTTCACACTAGCGTTCGGCTGTCCGCTCGTGAGCTCCGTTTGAAGGGGCTCACGAGCGGACCCGAACGCTTCTGTCCAGCCCTGATGCAGTCTGAATGGATGCGGATCCGCTCAGACTGCATCAGTCTGGCGGCGTTCAGCCTCCGCTCCGCTCGCCTCCGCACGGACAGGCGGACAGCTGAACGCTGCTTGCAGCGTTCGGGTGTCCGCCTGGCCGTGCGGAGGCGAGCGGATCCGTCCAGACTTACAATGTAAGTCAATGGGGACGGATCCGTTTGAAGATGCCACAATATGGCTCAATGTTCAAGCGGATCCGTCCCCCATTGACTTTACATTGAAAGTCTGGACGGATCCGTACGAGGCTATTTTCACACTTAGCTTTTATATGCTAAAAATAATGCAGACGGATCCGATCGAACGCTAGTGTGAAAGTAGCCTAAGCCATAGCCCCTGAAAGGTTTTGCTACATTTAAAGACTTTTAGAAAAGTGCACCCCCCTATGCCTATGAGGTTGGTCTTTAATTCACTTGCATGGGGCTGTGCTACAATACCAAACACAGCCCATGAGTGGAGCCGTTTCAGGAAGAAATGCAGCCATGAAAAATGTGCAGTGAGGTGGGATGAGGGGGCTCAGCACCCTTGTTTTGGTGGTCGGTGGCGCTCACAGCAGTGATACTTTTATCACTTATACATTAGATAGGGGATCTTTTTGTGGCATAATCTAGAACCATAGAATCCAATTTAAACTGCTCGTTCTCACCCACTAAGCTCTCCACAGTGCTGCATCTCTTCCCTCATCTCTGTCCACCACATTACCCGTGCGCTACGCTCTGCAAACTATTTACAACCGACGTCCACCATAATCTGAACTTCTCACTACCAGCTTCAAGACTTTGCCTAAGGCCTCATGCACACAAACATTTTTTTTTTGCGGTCCGCAAAAACGGTTTCCGTTGTTCCTTGACCATTTTTTCTTCCGTGGGTCTTCCTTGATTTTTGGAGAATCCAAAGTTATATTCTTGTACATAGGAGCAGTATTATAGTAGTTATATTCTTGTACATAGGAGCAGTATTATAGTAGTTATATTCTTGTACATAGGAGCAGTATTATAGTAGTTATATTCTTGTACATAGGAGCAGTATTATAGTAGTTATATTCTTGTACATAGGAGCAGTATTATAGTAGTTATATTCTTGTACATAGGAGGCAGTATTATAGTAGTTATATTCTCGTACATAGGAGGCAGTATTATAGTAGTTATATTCTCGTACATAGGAGCAGTATTATAGTAGTTATATTCTTGTACATAGGACCAGTATTATAGTAGTTATATTCCTGTACATAGGAGGCAGTATTATAGTAGTTATATTCTTGTACCATAGGCAGCAGTATTATAGTAGCTATATTCTTGTACATAGGTGCAGTATTATAATAGTTATATTCTTGTACATAGGAGGCAGTATTATAGTAGTTATATTCCTGTACATAGGAGGCATTATTATAGTAGTTATATTCTTGTACCATAGGCAGCAGTATTATAGTAGCTATATTCTTGTACATAGGTGCAGTATTATAATAGTTATATTCTTGTACATAGGAGGCGGTATTATAGTAGTTATATTCTTGTACATAGGAGGCGGTATTATAGTAGTTATATACTTGTACATAGGAGGCAGTATTATAGTAGTTATATACTTGTACATAGGAGGTGGTATTACAGTAGTTATATACTTGTACATAAGAGCAGTATTCTAGTAGTTATATTCTTGTACATAAGAGCAGTATTCTAGTAGTTATATTCTTGTATATAAGAGGCAGTATATTAGTGGTTAGATTCTGGTACAGGAGATGTTGGGGGGGAGACGCATCCGGCGTGCATTTTAGCGCCCGATCCTTTTGTTCTCCCAGGACAGCGATAGGCAAACTGCGGCTCTCCAGCTGTTGCAAAACTACAACTCCCATCATGCCCTGCTGTAGGCTGAAAGCTGTAGGCAGTCTGCATGCTGGGAGTTGTAGTTCTGCAACAGCTGGAGAGCCGCAGTTTGCCTATCACTGTCCCAGGAGATAACCTACCGCCAGGAGTGTGTGGCAGCAACCTTCTCCTCTCTCCCCATTGAAAATTCATACATGCTTCTCTGAGCATGTATGTGAATGGGGAAGTTGAGAGACAGAAGTGCCATGGAGACGCATAAGAGCTGCAGACAGAAAATGGTAGATTTTGAATTAAAAAAACAAACAAAAAATAATAATTCTGAAACATATAAGTTACCATGTGACTACAAATACCACAAAGATAACATAGTTTTCTAACTGTGCAAGAAGTCAAAAAGACTGATGAAAGATAGGGAAGGATAGCATGACAGGACGGTATACTGGTTATCTGCGCTGATGTTATGTTCTCCATAGTTACAGCTGAGACCTCCGCCTCTTGTAAGCCATGATTAATCTTTCCTATGTGGTCAAGACAAGAAAGTGTTACTGCGTAACATGACCAGTCATATGAATTTCTCCCGATCCTGATGTGCTGCGCAGTAATGCTGTGGGTGGCAGCCCTGATGCGAAAATAGACTGGGTTATGAGTCAGCGCCGTCTGAAGATTTAGGAACATTTATATACTGAAACTTTACGCTAGAAGTTTAAGAAATTACTGCTTCTATGTAAATTACTGCTCCTATAGAAAATACTGCTCCTATGTACAGGGATATAACTACTATAATACTGCCTCCTATGTACAAGAATATAACTACTATAATACTGCCTCCAATGTACAAGAATATAACTACTATAATACTGCTCCTATGTACAAGAATATAACTACTATAATACTGCTCTATGTACAAGAATATAACTACTATAATACTGCTCTATGTACAGGAATATAACTACTATAATACTGCTCCTATGTACAAGAATATAACTACTATAATACTTCCCCCTATGTACAAGAATATAACTACTATAATACTGCTCCTATGTACAAGAATATAACTGCTATAATACTGCTCCTATATACAAGAATATAACTACTATAATACTGCCCCTATGTACAAGAACATAACTACTATAATACTGCTCCTATGTACAAGAATATAACTACTATAATACTGCTCCTATGTACAAGAATATAACTACTATAATACTGCTTCTATGTACAGGAATATAACTACTATAATACTGCCTCCTATGTACAAGAATATAACTACTATAATACTGCCTCCTATGTACAAGAATATAACTACTATAATACTGCTCCTATGTACAAGAATATATCTACTATAATACTGCCTCCTATGTACAAGAATATAACTACTATAATACTGCTCCTATGTACAAGAATATAACTACTATAATACTGCTCCTATATACAAGAACATAACTACTATAATACTGCTCCTATGTACAAGAATATAACTGCTATAATACTGCTCCTATATACAAGAATATAACTACTATAATACTGCCCCTATGTACAAGAACATAACTACTATAATACTGCCTCCTATGTACAAGAATATAACTACTATAATACTGCCTCCTATGTACAAGAATATAACTACTATAATACTGCTCCTATGTACAAGAATATATCTACTATAATACTGCCTCCTATGTACAAGAATATAACTACTATAATACTGCTCCTATGTACAAGAATATAACTACTATAATACTGCTCCTATGTACAAGAATATAACTACTATAATACTGCTCCTATGTACAAGAATATAACTGCTATAATACTGCTCCTATATACAAGAATATAACTACTATAATACTGCCCCTATGTACAAGAACATAACTACTATAATACTGCTCCTATGTACAAGAATATAACTACTATAATACTGCTCCTATGTACAAGAATATAACTACTATAATACTGCTTCTATGTACAGGAATATAACTACTATAATACTGCCTCCTATGTACAAGAATATAACTACTATAATACTGCCTCCTATGTACAAGAATATAACTACTATAATACTGCTCCTATGTACAAGAATATATCTACTATAATACTGCCTCCTATGTACAAGAATATAACTACTATAATACTGCTCCTATGTACAAGAATATAACTACTATAATACTGCTCCTATATACAAGAACATAACTACTATAATACTGCTCCTATGTACAAGAATATAACTACTATAATACTGCTCCTATGTACAAGAATATAACTACTATAATACTGCCTCCTATGTACAAGAATATAACTACTATAATACTGCTCCTATGTACAAGAGTATAACTACTATAATACTGCCTCCTATGTACAAGAATATAACTACTATAATACTGCCTCCTATGTACAAGAATATAACTACTATAATACTGCCTCCTATGTACAAGAATATAACTACTATAATACTGCTCCTATGTACAAGAGTATAACTACTGTAATACTGCTCCTATGTATTTTATCAGACTGGAATAGCCTTTTTTTCTAGACCTAAAATGTTACCCAATTCTCGGCTGGGGGGGGGGGGGTCAAGGTCATAACTGACTTCTCTGCCAGAACGGCTCCATATTATGCAGCCTGAAATATCAAGGCTATGATAGAGAAATATTTGTGCTATTTCGGCACTTGACACACAGATCTATGGATGACATGTTTCCAGCACTCGTAGCGCAGATATAAACCAGCTGTGTAAACGGCAGAAGCATTCTTTACTACTGGTATGCATGTGGGTACAGTAAAGCTTTCACTATAGGGTGGAAGCCTAGCCTTTCACCAGTATGCGTGTGAGTGGCGGAGAAGGGCGGGGGGGACAGGGACCTGCTAAAAGGTTTATAATGTGATGAAAAAGCTGCCAGCGAAGTCTCCCACTAATAGTACAATGTGTGAACACCGCAGTGGAGCTTGTATGGAGTCTCTCTGCAGGTTTGAGGGTGCATTACTGACCGTTCCGACCCTGCTACGTGTACACAGCATTGCTGCTCCTGGACATTTTACCGGTTACATCTGCTTATGAAGTTGAGTAACTCTGTAAATACTTTGCTTTACCTATTGCTATTCATTCCATTGCGGATAGAAGCCACCTGGTGGATGCAGTCTGATGACATCATCAAGCCACCTTCCATGCTCTGGTGATAACTAGTTATGCAGCCTATGACCTATTACATCAGCCGGTGAGGTCTGATGATATTACTGGGTGGCAGGTCGTAACATGGTTCCATCAATGTTGGGAGCAGACACCCCCTAATTATCGTTAATGCCTTGGGTATAAATGGAGGATGGGGGAGATTTCTGTACTGACCGCCGATAGCTTACACATAATTATTAAAGGGGTTAGCCAATCTGGGGGTCCCAGTCCCGTCACCAGGACAGGAGCACCTTTAGTGAAGGAGCAAACGCGGCATCCTCATTGTCGCTATGGGAGTTCCGAAAATAGGTGAGCCAAGCGTTCTTAGCAGTTTTCCAAAGTCCCATAGTGGTGAATGGTGAGTGTACCGCATAAGTGCCACCGCCATTCTATTCACCACTGTGAGAATGTCGGAAATGGCCGAGCCGCCACACCGCTATTTTCAGAACTCCTAAAGCGGTGAACAGAGGATCGAAGCGCATGTGCCAGAGATACGAGAGGGTCCCAGAGGTGGAAACCCGTACCTATCTGACAATGCTGACATCTTTGTGATATTCCATCTATGTCCCAGAGGAGAGAACTCCTTTTTTGTCTATTCTAAACTAAATAACCCTAATTTTGGGAACCTTTCTGGTTAGTGTAGTCCGCTCACTCCATTTAACACTTTAGCTGCCCACTTTTGACCCATAGTGAATGGGAGCAGCGTTGTAGTACCCAGCTCTGTCCACTGCACAACAGACGGAGCCGTGTTGTACCGGAGACACTTGCAGAACCGCAGGGGTCCCGGGTGTCAGACCCCTGCAGATCAGATAGGGATGGCCTATGCTGAGGAAAGGGTTGGACAACCCCTTTAAAAAAGGCAATTCCATGTGTATACAGCTAATGATAAATCACTGCATTATTTTTCAACACCCAACATGCTATGAGCATCCCTTTGCACTGGGTTTTGCTTTTTGTCACGCGTCATTTGTAATATTCTGTATGTGACCTCTCATTCAACGCTTTTGCTAATCTCTCTTCCGACATACATGGCGAAAGCTCAGCCTATAGTAATCTATGGTCTCCAACTCGCTCTGTAAATCCATCGCGGAGGTTTGTTTTCCTTTGGGATTTTGGACTTTAGTGGCATCCAGTAGCTCAGCACATTAGTAGGGTTTGGACACCATGACTGCCTGACATGTGAGGAATGCGCACGGCTGTGGTGTCCACATGTGCTTCTAATTTCTTCCATATGGTGGACCTACAATTAATGGGAGTCACAGCAACATCATCATCTGACTGCCAGATTCAATAACTATCTTTACACCCAGGTTTCACATGGGGAACGACTGCCCAGGTATAGACCTTATAACTGCGCTCCTACAGAGACAGCAGAAGTCTCCCAGCTTTCCCAGAAACAGATATTACCAAGCAAAACATGCAGTCACCAGCTCTGTCCACTACAGTTTCAGAGCTAGGGGGTGCTGGGTGTCGGACCCCCGCCTGATCTGATGGCCATCCATATCAAAATCCCAGACCAGGGATGCCCAACCTGCGGCCCTCCAGCTGTTGCAAATCTACAACTCCCAGCATGCCCTAATAGCTGTAGGCTGTCCAGGCATGCTGGGAGTTGTAGTTTTGCAACAGCTGGATAGTCGCAGGTTAAGCATCCCTGTCCTAGACGATCCCTTTAAAGGCTATGGACCTAGGGCCAATATTTTATGATTGGATTAGGGCTAAAAATCTTGATTTAAAAAAAATCAGCAGTTTTTATGGGGTTAAAAATCTTCACATTTGCAGACTGTTGCTCCTGAGTCCCAATAGCTGTACTGTTCATGTGAAGCCTCGTCTCTGATCTACTGAAATCATAAGCACTCACACTGATAAGAATATAGCTTACATGAGTGTTTATGAGGTCAGGATATCAGAGATAAGGCTTCCCATGAGCTGTCAGAACTAAAGAGCAAATAAACTGATTTTGACGTTTTAATGAAGACCAACTTAAAAAAAAATATATATATATATATTTTTAGCCAAAAATAAGTAAAACGCAATCACAAAAAATTTGCCCCAAAAGGTGTCCTTAGCCTTTAAGCGGTTAATAAGATCTTCCACATCAATGTCTTAACTTCTTCTACAAAGCTCAGCTTGGCCTGAAATCCGAGGCCACATACTCCATTAATTAAAATCAGATGTTGACACTAATATTTGGGGGTCTCTATAATCCATTCCCCCTCCCGAGGATCACATATCAGTAGCTGCTACGACACATTCTCAGCATTTCCTAAAGAATTCCATCCACACTCTTGTATGTGAAACCACAAAGATTTATTGACTTTTTATAATGAAAATATTACTGAAGAGTGCGCCAGTGTCCACAGTTATTTTTGTACAAAGATATGTATTTTGGGAAATAAACTCCAAAATATGTAGAAAATAATTATGGTTCTTGGCTCCCCAAAAAAAGTCATAAAAAAAATTAAAATAATAATAATAATAATAATAATAATAAATTAAATAAGACTAATGAGAGGTATTAATAAGCTAGAATTAGGTCACGCTAGTCTGAAGTTTTCTTAATTTTATTAGAACACAATCCTGAATAGCTCATTAGGTTAATGCAGAGTCAAACGCGTTCCGGACAACGTCTCACACCATCGCCGGGCGGCAAAACCGCGCTGGTCTCCTCCCGCAACGCCTATAGGTCACCTAAAGAGACGTTGAGGAGATTAGGCACTCGCATATACAAACTACGTGCTGCATCAGGCAACTATGGAGGGGGTCTCTATTGCTGTTATGTATGGGAACAATGGGGAGGGGGGGGGGTTAAAAGGAACGGATAAGAAGTAAATTATAATAATTAAGGTGCGTCCTAGGAACAAAAACGAAAACATTCAAACGTGCATCTTCAATGCCTCATACAGTCTGCCAGTCCACCAGCTGAACACTGGTTTAGAGCAAGTGGCCCACTATAGTTCATCTACACCTAGCTTGTCTTCTTCGTCCAGTTGGCCATCTTTGTACAAGAACGTTAGGAGAAAGAGCGCCACGTCCATGGAGGACCAGTATGCAGTGTGCGATGTCATGGCTGACCAGTATCTGCTTTCTACCAGCCCTTCTCGCAGCTCAAAGTCAATCCGGTGCTCCAAGTCCACTGGAAGATCAGTATAAAAAAAAGAGAAAATAATGATCATATAGTCATTTTAGGTTCGTATTATAATTTACATAACCGTAAATCGTGTAGGCATTCTCTGAAATGATCATTTTGAATGTACAGCTCCTATGTGTCTCCATGGTAACAGACTACAAACACCCTGTGTAGTCTGACCCTGCAGTCCGGTATATAAAGAGAGATTAAAAGGGTTGTGCACTGTACGGGGGGGGGGCAGACCTGCGCAAAGAAGCATACTTACCTGCTTCCTGATACTGGATCCTAATGCTCCACACGGGTCCCTAAATGTTCACCTCTGGTTTGGCGCTGCTGCCGGCAATCGCTGGCAGCTGCAGTGACCTGTGTTATGGGACTATTTGTCATGATGGAAGTTTACATCCAGGGACCGGAGCAGAACAGCAGAGACCAGAGAGAACAGGGTCGACAGCCAGTGATGGAAAGCAGGTATCCTCATTGATAATGCTGCCCTTCGCAGGTCTGCCTGGCGGAGGGGGGCTAAACGTGCACAACCCCTTTAAATTTAGCTTGGGAAACCACAAAATAATCATCTGGTGATCACCGCAATGTCTGTCTGAAACTGGATGGACCAGATCTGAAACAGGGAGCATCCAAAGTTCATGGGCTTGTGAATTCGTGGCAGCGAGTGAGGATCATAACTTTGCCGCCGCTTTCACGGCTTTCCCATAGAGTCATATCATTTATTTATATAGCAACGCATTAGACAATTAAAGGGGTTGTCCACTTTGAAAACTTTTTTTCCATAGATTCTATTAAAGGGGCGGTCAGAGTTTTTCATACCGATCCTCAGGATAGATCACCAATATCCGATCGGTGGAGGGCCTGGAAGCTGTTGGAAGAGGCACAAGCGCTCCGGGCACTTCCTACGCCAGTGACATCACTGTACATTGGGTCACATGGCCTAGGTGCAGCTCAGTCTCGTTCAAGTGAATGGGGTCTGAGCTCAGGTGTGAAGAGACTGCAGTGCTCACGGGAGCTAAGCCGAGTGGAGCAGCCTCTTCCCAACAGCTGATTGGCGGGGGAGCCTGGTGTCGGACCCCCACTGATCTGATATTGATGACCTATCCCGAGGATAGGTCAATCAATCTCAAATTCCTGGACAACCTCTGGAATTCTGAGTTAACAGGATCCTCATTGATAATTTACAGCAGCTACAAAGAGCGCCTCTCCCCGGAGGACTTGTCCATTGATGGGTACGTAGAGGCTCCTGCGGTGGGGATGTAGGGATTCTTGCTGGGGATCTTAACTGTGGGTCACATTGTGAGCAACTTATTGTCAAAGAACAAGTGGAAATTGTCCAAAGTGGAGGAGCCCTTGTTCCAACTGACTTTGTACCTATGAGCTACTTTAAAGAGGACCTCCCCCCTCTCCTGACATGGCTGTTTTAATAGCTTCATGCATTCCCTGTGTAATAACAATTCTGGAGCATCTATTCTTAGGTCTGTATATTGTGCCATTCCTTAATTATTTCTACTAGAAGTTATGAATGAACTACTAGCAGTCTGCAGCAAGGGTACAGAGGGGTGGTAACCAGATGGGGGTGTGTACAGTCTGAAAATGGCAGCACTGATTGGATAGAGCGAGTCTGTGCAGGGACACACCCCAACTGGTTACCTCCCCTTTGTACCCTTACTGCAGACTGCTAGTAGTTCATTCATAACTTCTAGTAGAAATAACACAGGAATGGCACAACATACAGACCTAAGAATAGATGCTCCAGAATTGTTATTACATGGGGAATGCATGAAGCTATTAAAACGGGGTGGTCAGGAGTGGCGACAGGTCCTCTTTAAGCTGAACGCACACTCGTACACTGTATTAACCCTTCCAGTTACAGCTACTGACTTCTATGGGTAGCACATATTAAGTATGGCAAACAGAAGTGTTTGGACAACCAAGGTCTAATGTGTCTGGAGGGAAATGGTACAGGAGACTGCAATGAAGGATGAAAGCCAACGTAGATGCCTCAAGCCTTTGATGGTACTCAAGAAGTTAAATTTTCTATATGGGCATTTCTTCTACTGGCAGTTCTGTGTATAAAGCTTGTATGTTGGCACATGGATGCCCTATGGTTCAGTCTTCTCGTCAACCACCATATTCGTACCTACCAAGAATGCTTCTAGATTCGACTATGGGAGAAAACCTCCATAATATGGCACACAATGGAACGTACCACCATGTGCCTCTCACTTCAGCAAATGGCATTAATCATGTAGAGAAAGTTAATACAAAGCACTTACTAATGTATTGTGAATGCACATATTGCCTCCTGTGCTGGCTTGATTTATTTTTCCATTACATTATACACTTCTCGTTTCCATGGTTAGGACTAAGGATGAGCGAATCGACTTCGGATGAAACATCCTTAGTCGATTCGCATAATACTTCGTTCTAATACTGTGCGGAGCAGGAGCTCCGTACAATATTAGAATGTATTGGCTCCGATGAGCTGAAGTTATTGCTTAGCGAAGTCTCACGAGACTTCGTGCTACAACTTAATTAATTTGTACTGTAAAAAAAAACAATTTCCTGAACTCAGGTTCGGTTCCAAGGTACCACTCATCCCTAGTTATGACCACCCTTGCAATCCATCAGTGGTGGCCATGATTGCTCACTATAGGAAAAAGCTTTCTGGTGTGCAAGCACGGCCACAGCTGCTGGATTTTAGGGTGGTTGTAACAATGGAACGCGATGGAAAAATGAATCCAACAAAGGAGTCAAAACGGACAACCACAATACATTAGTAAGTGCCTTGTATTCACTTTCTCTACATGATCAATGCCATTTGCTGAAATGAGACAACCCCTTAAAAGGGACTATGCATGAGCAATGGTCACGTGTGCAAATACTGGAAAAACTGTCAAGCTACTAAAAAAATAAAAAATCATAAGTGAAAGTGGCCCTTCAGAATCTATAAAGAAGCAGGGAATTGGACGGTCTGGACAAATGATCTGCATCTCTGACCCGTGTCTCTTGTAAAGAGACAATATTGGTGTCTGTCCAAGGGCTGAGATCATTTCCTTTACTAGAGGGACAGGCAGAGGATAACAATGGGGTGACGCGGTGCGTATGTAGTACGTAATGCAAACTACCATAGCAGCCAGCCTGTGCAGGAATCGCTCCGAATAGAAATACAAGAATGGAGGAATGCTTTACACAAGCAAATGGTAATTACCTGCATCGCAGTGATGGATGAGGCTCCCTTGTCCTAACAGGAGACCCTGGAATATTTGTTTTACTAACCTTCTAGAATGCTTAAAAGGGTTCGTCCAGACTTTATAACGAATGACCTATTCTCTGGATAGGTCATCCGTATCCGCCGATCAGCTGTTTGAGAAGGCACTGGCACGTACAGTAGCACCGCAACCTTCTCTCTGCTTACCAAGCACAGCACCATCCATTTGATAGTGGCTGTGCTTGGTATTGCACTCAGCCCCATTCACTTTTATGGGGCTGAGCTGCGCCTAGAACATGTGACTGATGAACGCGACGTCACCTGTCCTAGGGAGATGAAAGAAGGCCGTGGCGCTACTACGAGCACCGGTGCCTTCTCATATAGCTGATCGGCAGGGATCCCAGGTGTCAGACCCCCACATTTACCGATGACCTATACAAAAGGAGTATAAAATAGCTTAAGCAGCAGCTTGTGGAAACAATGCTATTAGCAAAAATGCTTCCTTTAGGCACCGATCCATCCCCCCCTCCCTTTCATCTACAACCAAATTTATAGCAATATGTATTTCAAGGTGGTTGGCGGGGACTATAAATCTATGCATCTATGAGATGAGGTTATTTATCCTGGTCCTGTACATACAAAAAAAAATTAGCCGATTGCTCTTAAAGGGCTTCCGTCACCCCACTAAATCGTTTTTTTTTTTGTTTACTTATAATCCCTATAGTGCGATTTCTGCCTACATAAGCTAAATAATCATTTCTGTTCAGTAGAATTTGTTAAAAACGTAATTTAAAAATATGCAAATTACCTTGCTACCAGCAAGTAGGGCGGTTACTTGCTGGTAGCAGCCGCATCCTCTGATCCTAATGACGCCCCCTCCACATTGTGATTGACAGGGCCAGGGAACGGAATCGTTCTCTGCTGGCCCTGTTTGAATTCAAAATATCGCGCCTGTGCCGTACCTTTCTTCAATCGGCGCAGGCGCACATCTACACCCGGCGCAGGCGCATTGAGGATGGAGCGGCCGAGTGAGCGGCCGCCTCTCAGTACGCCTGCGCCGATTGAAGAAAGGTACGGCGCAGGCGCAATATTTTGAATTCAAACAGGGCCAGCAGAGAACGATTCCGTTCCCTGGCCCTGTCAATCACAATGTGGATTCTACTCCGGCATGAAAAGGAACTAACCAATATTAGGTAGAAATACATTTTTGAGCATGCATCAATGCAGTCTGACACATAGAAACTAAATTAATTTAAAACAGCCAACATAAAAAATTGATTTCATTATTTTTTGGACTCCATGTGTCCCATCTTGGTGCTGCTGAAGACCGTCTCTGGGCAGAATCAGCCTCCTTTCCCTTCTGGAAACTTAAAGGGAACCTGTCACCTGGATTTTGGGTATAGAGCTGAGGACATGGGTTGCTAGATGGCCGCTAGCACATCCGCAATACCCAGTCCCCATAGCTCTGTGTGCTTTTATTGTGTAAAAAAAAAAAAAAATTAACTGATTTGATAAATATGCAAATTAACCTGAGATGATTCCTGTATGTGAGATGAGTCAGGGACAGGACTCATCTCAGGTTAATTTTCATATTTATAAAATCAGTTAGTTTTTTTTTTTTACACAATAAAAGCACACAGAGCTATGGGGACTGGGTATTGCGGATGTGCTAGCGGCCATCTAGCAACCCATGTCCTCCGCTCTATACACAAAATCCCGGTGACAGGTTCCCTTTAAACAATAGTCCCTTCTTACTTCACTTGCAAGAGGTATCTTCTCAGCTTCTCACCTTCCCTAACGAGCGTGGCAGCAAGCTACACCTACCGGCTGATCCTCAGCGTACAGGCGATTAATATGTAGATACCTCGCAGTGGGGAGAGTAACAGAACATGCATTTCCGGCTCTGTTCAGATCAGTAAGCAGATGTGTACTTGTTACTGGTTAGATCATTTTTGATGTATACAATGACATGTAATGTTGGGACAACCCCTTTAAACGCTGTATGACTGCTCAGAGTTTATGACAAAGTCCCTACTAACAAGTAGATGAGGAATTACTCAGTCATACAAGTTACCTGTGTCCAGTGAGCCTGAGATGCTGTGTGGAATGCTTTGGGATGTCGCAGTACTCTGACTCTGTACTGACTTTTTGTCTTCCCCATCAGCGGAGTCTTTTACCTCGTAACCTTGAGCTGTGGTTGCACTAGAACGTGCAAATCTTGAGAATAACATTCCCCCCAGGCCTTTTCCGATGCTTGCTGCACCTGAATGGATGAATGAGACAAAACCCGCAATGAACAAATCCTGAAACGCTGCTGCCATCTAGTGGCTGGCTTCCGCAAAGACATCTTGCCATGAAATCTGTACAAATGTGTGTGTCTTTAGGACTGTATACGTGATCAATAAAATAAAAATTCTCTAGATACCCAAACCAGTAAACAGGTGGGATGAACTTTAAAAGTAGAATTACAATTTTCGGCACAAACACGGAGAGCTAACCAAATCAATTACCTAATATACTTGCTTTGCCTATATTGGTTATGGACTCTCCATAGTGTCTTCGAGGCAGAACCGGTGAAGTGCTTGGGCTCGGTATGCTTTCTGTATCGGACATTGAGGTAGTATCTTTGGACGGGTTGATGAGACACGGTCTCACGTGCTTGTATAGGATGGGATTTGTGGTGTTGGAGGAGTGGATCTGGACAGGTGAGACGTTGCTGTAGTGCTTAAGGATTAATGGCTCGAGTCTGTAGGCCTAAAGACGACAAAGTTGAACAGTCAGGTAATTCAGCTTTATAGGTCTATCCTCTTCTTCTGTTCTGACTTCCCCAGGATCGACAGAACATATAATACTGGGCTTAATGTTCAACTTTACTATGAGACGAAGACTTATGTCTTATCGACCAGTTATATAGCGAAGGATGACCCGCACTCACTTTCTTGATGATATGAAGAGACACGGACATCAGCAATGTGCGTTCCGCATTTTGCGGACCGCACATCGCTGGCACTCACATAGAAAATACCTTTTCTTGTCTGCAATTGCGGACAAGAATAGGACATGTTCTATTTTTTTGCGGAACAGAAGTGCGGATCCGCAATTTCCGATTGAAAATGAATGGGTCCGCACCTGTTCCGCAAAATTGCGGAATGGATGCGGACCCATTTTGCGGATGTGTGAATGGACCCTTATTCAAGGCATAATAGCATCATCAGTGAATAGTTTGGGCTCAAGCTTGAACCTTTTTTAAACTGCAAGGCTCAGGCTTCAGCCGAAACTATTCACTGATGATGCCATTATGCCTTGAATAAAAGTCTCTTCATATCATCAAGAAAGGAATTGCCAGTCCTTCTTCGCTATATACTAGTGGGACACCTTCCCTGGACACGTGCACCACGTGCAGACCCATCTTCTTCAATACTTATCGACCAGTTACGTAATTAAAAAGATTAACAGTGGGCATTAGACATTTGAGGTCTGGTCCCAGGCAGAGACCGTGTGGTTATGTTTAACTGTAGGGAATATGCTCACCGAACGACCTCCATATTCCGTAGTGAAGGGGTTGTCCCAAGCAGGACATTTATAGCATAACTCTAGGGTATGCCATACATGTCAGATGTGGGTTCTTCATCTGGGACCCACTCCTATGTCTAGCACGGGTCACCAAAGTGAAAGTCCCATAGTGGTGGATCCCCCTGCTCTTCTGGACCCCTTTAGCTTCAATAGTGGGTGACTACTTATGTGCAGGATTTTCTTCAGCATTTTATACTAAACTGATGAAACCCATGGGGGTGAATTTATCGTAGACCGGTGTTTTACGCCAGTCTATGATATACCCTGAAGCTCGGCCCCATTTAAGCGAATAGGGCTGAGCTGCACCTAGGCCACATGTCGGTGGTTGCAATGTCAGTGGTAAACAGCGAGAAAGCCATGAGCTGATCAACTGGGGTCTAAAACGCCGGTCTTAATAAAAGTGCCCCACAATTTTTACCACACAGGGAACATAAAAAAAAAAAAAAAAAGTAGCGGAATTGCATGTTTTTTTTTTTTAACCAAATACACTCCATTTGTAATTTTTTTCCCCAGCTTCCTGCTACGTCAAATGAAATAGTAAATTGGTGCCATTACAAAGTGCAACTTGTCCTGCAAAAAAAAAACAAGCCCCTCATACAGCTGTGTGAATGGAAAAATAAAAATAAGTTATAACTCTGGGAAGGCAGAGAGTTAAAAAAAGAATCGCTTGGTAATGAAGTGGTTAAACGGTTATTTTCCCTACAACCACACAACGAGTAGAGACTTACCACAGGATCTGCAGGGTGGAATACATTAAACAAACGATTACAAATAGCTCTAGGTAGAATTTGATCTTGAGTTCCGCGATTTCCAGGACGAATTCCACGCAACGCCAAGAATACTGCTAGGGGCGAACCCATGCAGAAAAAATTCTCAACCTAAGGGGTTCATGCAGGTAAACAGTGAGTCAAATTATAATGCACGGTGGGTAAACTGTATTAAAAAAAAAATAATCCACTCCTAGCTGAATGATTACGGCTTTCTTTTGGCAGACAAACATTGTCTAAAACCCACTTGTTGGAAAAATAATAGGGCTCAATCCACAAGCAGAACTAAAATGTTGTCAAAGAGGTTTTCTAACTTTTTTATCCTCTGGATAGGTCATCAGTATGTGACTGGTTGGGGTCCGACACTCTGGGGTCCCCGCTGATCAGCTGTTTGCGAAGGCACCGGCGCTCGCAGTAGCGCCATGCAGCTTTCCCTAGGCCATGTGACATCACGTCCATTGGTCACGTGACTTAGATGCAGCTGAGTCCAATTCAAGTAAACGGGGCTGAGCTGCGATACGAAACACAGCCACTATACAATGGCTGACACTGTGCTTGGTAAGCTGCGAGGAGGCAGTGGCGCTCACCAGAGCTCCATAGTCTCCTCCAACAGCTGATTGGCGAGGGTCCTGGGTGTCAGACCCCCAGGCATCAGATATTGATGACCTATTCAAAAGGATAGGTCATTGGTATTATAAAAAAAAAATAATAATAAAAAAAAAATTATATATATATATATATAACCCCTTTAAATTTCTTTACTGTGTGACCAAGCTCTAATTGGATTTAAAGGGGTTCTGCACTTGGTTTTAACTGATGATCTATCCTCTGGATAGATCATCAGCATCTGATCGGCGGGGGTCCAACATCCGGGACCCCCGCCGATCAGCAGTTTGAGAAGGCAGCGGCGCCGCGGCCTTCTCATTGTTTACCGCTGGCCCAGTGACGTCACGACTAGTATCAACTAGCGTGGGCAGGGCTAAGCTCCATTCAAGTGAACAGAGCTTAGCCCCGCCCACGCTAGTTGATACTAGTCGTGATGTCACTGTGCCAGCGGTAAACAGTGAGAAGGCCGCGGGCTCCAGCAGCGCCCCCGCCGATCAGATGCTGATGATCTATCCAGAGGTTTAAATAGTTCTACTTTTCTGCTCACTAGTGGAAAGTGGCTGTACAAAGTGAATTTTAGGTACAGAATAATCACTGTATATATATCTTTATAGCATTGAAGCTAAGTTTTTGTAATATAGAGCTCTAGATCTCCTGCAATGAGCCAAAAGGGCTTCCCAGGACTTGGATACGGATGATCTATCCCCAGGATAGATTATCCATATCAGATTAGTGGGGGTCTGACACTTCAGCTGTTTTGGGCAACCGCTGGAGACTGTACAGTTCATGGAGCTGGAAGCAGAAGCTTCTGTGCACAGTGTGTCGGGGTACTGCAGCTCAACTCCCATTCCAGTTAATAATTAGCTCCCTCTAGTGGTGACTGCAGGCAAACAGAATTTAATAATTTTAAAGAGGACCTTTCACCAAAAAACATTTATAGAAACAGTTACATTACCTAACAGTGTGGCCCCCAGTGATGTATTTCCGATTATTATTATTTTTTTCAGAGGACCCCCCACTTTTCGTAGGCTGTGGTCTCCGGTATTTCTGGCGCCTCATATGCTAATGAGGCGATTCCTTTTGAGTAGGCGATGACTAGAATTTGTACAGGGCGCGGTTCTCTTCTCCCTGGCTAAGAGCACATCCAATCAGTGCGCCGCGCTCTTAGCCAGGGAGAAGGAGCTCAAGTTCTCGCGAGAACTTGAGCTTTTACACATCCTGAGGCGTGCGCCATCGGCAGAGAGGATCGCAGCATCCTGTCAGTAAGTTTTCATACTTACTGACAGGATGCGGCTGCTGCCGCCTATGCGATCCTCTCCGCCGGGGACTCCAAGATGGCGCGATCCTTTCGCGAGAACTTGAGCTCCTTCTCCCTGGCTAAGAGCGCAGCGCTCTGATTGGATGCGGCGCTCTTAGCCAGGGAGAAGAAAACCGCGCCCTGTGCAAATTCTAGTCACCGCCTACTCAAACCGAATCGCCCCATTAGCATATGAGGCGCCAGAACTACCGGAGACCACAGCTGACGAAAAGTGAGGGGGTCCTCTGAAAAAAAATTATCGGAAATACATCACTGGGGGCCACAGTGTTAGATAATGTAACTGTTTCTATACATGTTTTTCGGTGAAAGTTCCTCTTTAAGTGGAATTTTCTAAAATTTTGTATGCCAGTTTTAAGGGTCACAAAAGTAGTGGATCTCAGTAATCTCCCCACTATGTTTATGCAGGAGATTTGGAGCTCCAGAACAGAATACGTGAGCGCTATAACGATACATTAAGAAATTAATCTGCAAAAAAATTTGGAAAATAAGATAACTATTAGAAACCGTTCCTTTCTACTTTTGATTAGGGGCGTCTCTTGCTTTTGGTAAAAATAAAAAAAATAACCTACAAGCATAATTTTTCTGTTTAGCAACATAGCTTTCCAAAAACCCAATCCCCAGCAATGCACTTGCCTTAAATTTTAGAACAGGGGAATTAGGAGTCTTCAGCCCATGTAATCTGTCTTCCAGTTCTTTTAACCTGTAAGGGATAATACATTTGTATCATCATTTTTAGGGCCGTGGAGTCGGTAACACAAAGATCTGACTCCACAGGCTCCTTCATAAATGGTCAATAAGTTACTAATAATTTTCCTGTAGTAAAACGGTGACATTGGGCTTTTTCTTACTATCGTGTAAGTAATCGGGTGACTTAGAACCTAAACCATACTTATTGGAACACAATTTCTGGAATTCCTGACATTTTCTAAATTCCTGTAAGTAAATATGCATTTAATAACTGGAAAACTGTTGTACACTTAATAAATTGAAAAAAATGTATGAATTCGTCCACAGCGACAGTTAGAGAAGCTCTATATGTATGTGCTGGGCTGGAAACGCAGAGAATCCTGTGCAAGTCTAAATGGGAATCAAAACCGCTATATTCAGTGCTCTTCTTAAAGGGGTTGTCTGGGAACAAATAACTTTTCACAGGAGCCGCAGCCTCCGCTATGGAAAGATTCACTTACCTGCTATCTGCAGCTCCGGTCCCAGAATATATAGGACAGGAGGGAACACAGAAGAGAACTGATTATCTATCACCACTAGACCAGCCTGCTTATCACTGATTATAGTGTAAGGGACAGGAGAGAACACAGGAGTGGTGAGAACTGATTATCTTTAACAACTAGCTGCTTACCACTAATTAAAGTGTAGGGGACAGGGAAAAACACAGGAGAGGTGAGAACTGATTGTCTATCACCTCTAGAACACCCTGCTTGTCACTGATTATATTGTAAGGGACAGGACAGAACACAGGAGGGGTGAGAAATGATTATCACAACTAGAACAAGCTGCTTATCACTAATTAAAGTGTAGGGGACAGGGGAGAACACAGTAGAGGTGAGAACTAATTATCATAACTAGAACATGCTGCTCATCACTAATTAAAGTGTAGAAGACAGGGGAGAACACAGGAGAAAGTGAGAACTGGTGAGCAGGTTATGTATCACTACTAGAACACCCTGCTTATCATTGATTATAGTGTAAGGACAGGAGAGGCGAGAACTGATTATCTGTCACCACTAGAACATGCTGCTCATCACTAATTAAAGTGTAGAGGACAGGGGAGAACACAGGAGAAAGTGAGAACTGGTGAGCTGGTTATCTATCACTACTAGAACACCCTGCTTATCATTGATTATAGTGTAAGGACAGGAGAGGTGAGAACTGATTATCTGTCACCACTAGAACATGCTGCTTATCACTAATTATAGTGTAGGGGACATGGGAGAACACAGAAGTTAGAACAGATTATCCATCACGACTAGATGGATAAAAGGGCCTTAGAGTGATAGAGCATAACATAATTTATAAGCAACATTCCTAAATTTAAATAATAGTTAATAAATTACACAATATGAACAACAAATAATATTTTTTAAGCTGGAGCGAGAACATTTCTACCAACTCCACAGCCCTGGTCACTTTTCTTCTACATATTTTTACTGAGACAAAGCTTCTCATACAAAAGACCTCGATTGGGTAAAGCTGTTGCTGAGAAACAGAAAACTGGACAGACAGTCATTTGGATCTGCACAGAGTCTTCTGTTTCAAAGCCAGCCGGAATTATGGCATGTGAATTATGTCGCTTCTCACCCACTGAATCAGAATCTGCTGACCGTGACAAACTGCATAACAGGCATCAGCTTTGGAAATGTGGCCACAAGGTCACAAGGTGACAGACAGGAAGACAAGAAGTCTAAACATACTTTAGGCCTAGTGGCCAGTGTGAAAACTGCAGGATTTTATTTTTATTTTTTTGTACAGGTAGTGACATGGAAAATTTGACAAACAAAATAAAAAAAGAATCACCTAAAATTCTTAAAAAATGTGCTTAACATAAAAACGCGATTTAAAAAAATAGGTCATTGTCTGTTGACAAATTCCCTTAATGACTTCCTGTCTTTTCAGAGCAGCTATATGCGCGAAAATTGATTATATACATTTTTTTTAAATCTAGATAGACCTGAAAAATTAAAAAAATTCTAAAATAAAGAATGAATATATATCTTTATCACAAAACATGATTTAAACAATAGGTCATTTTCTGATGACACAATCCCTTTGAATTGCAAGGTCTTTTTTGCACACCCACAGGATGTGTGCTGAGAGTGGTCTCCCCTGCACCTATGTGGAGAATGGAGATCCCCAAAACCCGTCAGCTGCTCCATCAAGTCAGAGAAGGAATGGAAGATGTCTGCGCAGATCTCTGCATTCACTTCCAAGGAAGTTTTGGAACCAGGCAAGAAGCCATGATGCATTAGGCGGATTGGGGGCCACCGTTCTCCACATAGGTGTGGGACCTGCATCCATCAATTATCAGTGGCATATCCTGCGTATAGAGCATAAGGGTCCAAATACCTCCTTAAGTTTTTGACAGGACTTGAAAACGAGATTTTTGTATAACTTACCAGTAAAATCTCTTTCTCGCTCTTTCCTTGGGGGACACAGAAGACCTTGGGTATAGCTCATCTCCATAGGAGGCGTGACACTAAGTGAAAACTGTTAAGCCCCTCCTCCACAGCTATACCCTCAGCCTGGAGAGAGAGACTGCCAGTTGCGTGTCCAAGCAGTGAGAAAAGGCAAAGTCCAACAAGGAACCAACAAGCCAACTACCCAACGGGTAACAAAAACTCGGAAAACGCACAGAGAAAAAACAATTAATGGGTGGGTGCTGTGTCCCCCAAGGAAAGAGCGAGAAAGAGATTTTACTGGTAAGTTATACAAAAATCTCGTTTTCTCGCCCAGTTTCCTTGGGGGACACAGAAGACCTTGGGACGTTCAAAAGCAGTCCAAAAGGGGGAGGGACCACAACACCAAGGCGAAGCACCCGAAAGGCATCAATGAACCGCCGCCTGTAAACCCAGGCGGGGTAAGGCAGCATCTGCCAAAGTCAGAGTATGCACCCTGTAGAACTCAGAAAGGCGTGCAAGGCAGACCTGTGGCCACCGTGCCCAAATGCACGGCCGAAGCCCAATGCCTCCGGCCCAGGAGGCACCGACCGCTCTGGTGAAAGGAACGGTGACACCAAAGACAGAATCCTGCCCTAGGTGCGGTAACCTCAGCAATAGCCAACCTGATCAAGCGGAGGAAAACCACCCTGGAGTCTGCCAACCCTATGCACAGACCTCCTGGAAACCCAAGAGGCCGAACGACTGCAAGAGTCGGAGATCTCCAAGTAAACAACGGCCAGGCCCAAACAACGTCCAAATAGGTGAGGTGTTGAAGCGAAGGCAACACCACCTTCAGAAGGAAGGAAGGAAGGAAGAAACGAGATGCAGAACAGCCCTGTCCTGGAAAGGACAGAAAACTCATAACAAAAAAAGGGGGCCATGCCGGCACCCGTCAGAGACACGACTGATACGGAACACAACCGTACAGGACAGAAGGATAGAGTGAACTCCTGTAACAGCTCCAAGGGCAAGATTGGAGCGCCGAGAGCTCTGGATATAGTCCCCAGGGCGGTACCGAAGGACAGCACAGAGGAACCAAAGAGCCACTCCGAGGAAGAAGGTCTTGGCAGGCCCAGAGGGTCGGGAACGCTGGAAGAGGAAGAACAGCGCCGACACTTGACACCTCAACCAAAAGACAGAACCATGGGGAAAGAACTTCAGAGTGGGGAATGCACAGCTTTCCACAGAACCCCAGACAAAAAACCCTAAATCTTACGACAGAACCTGGACGAGACACAGCCAGGAGTGGACAGCAGTGAACCCGCTGGAGTCGCCTGGCAAGCAGGCGAAACCCAATGAGAACAGGCGCAGACCAGTAACACGGGCAGAAGGGTCGACAAAACTAGCCCCGTCGGCCCCGAACAACGTTGACCCGCATCCACCCGAATGGGGAGCAGAAGGACAGATGCAAAGACCCAAAAGGATCCGCCAGACGCCAGGAGAAGGCAGGCTAAAGACCATGCTGATGTAACCACGTTGAACAGCCCCTGTGTGGGATCAAAGGACAATCTGAACCGAAAAGGTAGTCCCCCCAAGTTACCGAGAAGGTAAGTCTACATCAGGACCATCGTCTTAGAACGGGCCACGCAATCTGCACCCAGCGGGAGGACAGAACGCGGTAGACTCGGTAAATAAGCACACAGCTAATACAGCCAGCGCGAACAAGGGAGACAGTACGAGGCCAAAAGGAACACCGGAACCATCCACAGGAACAACCAGGCTCACCCCAGAGGGGAGGACAGTGAAAACACAGCCTCCGTAGTCTTGTGGGAAGCCACATCGGAGTGATCTGTATAGAGCGGGAGCCAAACAAAGCCGGCGAAAAGAGGCAGTCGAGACAGAGGCCGACATAACACCCTCCAACCGAAAGGAGGAGGAGTGGGCAACAGGGAAGCCATAAGACAGCTCAAAAACAGAACCCGCTACACTGTGAGACGCCCGGTCCACCGCCTCGCAGAAGGCGAATACCTTGAAGAACCCAAGGCGGAGGTCCTCCGGACCTGGGTAATCCAGCACCCAAGAGAAGTTGGGTGACCGTCCCGAGAAGAGCAGCCCGAACCCGGCAGCAGATCAGACAGAAAGCGTAGAGGCGCCAAGAGGAAGGACTCATACCACACTGCATCCGAAGAGGAGGAAATTGCGGCAGGCAAGGGAACCGCAGTCCTGACAGCGCCAATGAAGAATTCGAGAGGCCCCGCAGACAACAGCACTCTCGACCATGGGACCACTAGCGCAGGGAAGCAATGCTGCAGAAGGACGCAAAGGGCATGCATCTAGGACCCACGAACACTCCCTGGAATGAAAGGCCAACTAAATGAATGAGCACCACCCAGCTCGGTGCAGCAGAGAGAAATAGAGCCTGTCCGGTCAAGAGGACAGAAGGAACTCCCTAGGGACGAGTGCAAGGCTGGCGGCAAGCATCGGCTCCCAAGAAACAAAGGTATGCCGCAGGAAGCAGGTGAGGCATACGAACGAGCAGCCCCGCAAGCAGCGAGAAGGCCAACCCACCTAGAAAAAAGGGGGGCTCGTCCCAGAGCGCCACAGCATGTACGGAATCGCAAAGTGCAACCTGAAAGGGAGTTATGCACAAAACCAGTATAGCATGCGACGGAACGCAATCAGTCCACCCCGAAAGGGGGGAAATTGTACCTGGCCAACTACAGTTGGCAAGAGTGCAAAGACCGGTCCCAAAAGGGAGTGATGCCTAAGGCCGAACCTACTTCAGAGAAGCAGGACATACCCTATAAACCAGCAGGAATGCAGGAGGTCCATCTAGTGAAAGGGGAACATGCACAGGGTATCCTAGCATTAAATGAGTGTGCAATAATACACCCAACACTGAACTCAGCGAGAGAGTAACTACTCTGCCAATGAATGGGGACATGTACAAGTCCAGCCCAGCCACATAAGGACAGCCGTGAATCCCAGGAGCGTGCCAAATTCTGCCCTTGAAGTGAGAAGTGGTCACGCACAAGGCCAGCACCGTATCCAATGGAAGTGCAAGCGTTCCACCCATGATAGAGGGCCATTCTCATGGCCAGCAATGTATCCGGTGAGTGTAGCACACCGCCCAGAAAAAGGGGGTAAAGCACATGGCCAGCATCTCCTCCAGGGAGAGTGCGAGCACACCGCCATGCATGGGAGTCATACACATGGCCAGCAACGTACTGGCGAGAGACAACCACAGTCACTAAGAACGCGTGCATGTCGCCTGAGGAAGGAAGGCATGCCCCTGGCTGGCAGCGAATCCAGCAAGAGTGCGTACACTGCCTACGGAAGAGGAGTCATGCCCATGGCCGACAGCGGATCCAGCGAGAGTGCAAGCACCCTGCCATGTATGGGGTACATGCACGTGGCCAGCAACGTACCTGCGAGGAAACACCCAAAGACAGAGGGATGTATGTATGCTGTCTGAGGGAAGGAGGCATACCTAAGGCCGGCAGGGAATCCAATGAGAGTGCAGCATACCGCCTAAGAAAAGGCCGGCAGCGCAATCAGTGAGAGTGCAGCACAATAACATAGTACATAAGTACATCATAGCACATCAGCGAGAGTGCAGCATAATAACATAGTACATAAGTACATCATAGCACATCAGCGCCGCCTGGAAGGGGGTCGTGCACACAGCCAGTACCGTATCCGGTGAAAGTGCAGTATCCCGCCTAAAAAAGGGGGGATGCACATGATCGGCATCAGATCCAGTGAGAGTGCTGCGTTCCGCCCAGGAAGGGGGTCACGCACATGGCCGGCAGCGAATCCAGTGAGTGCAGCGTTCCGCCCACGGAAGGGGGTCACGCACATGGCCGGCAGCAAATCCAGAGAGTGCAGCGTTCCACCTATGGAAGGGGGTCGTGCAGAAGGCCAGCACCGTATCCGGTGAAGGTGCAGCATTCCGCCCAAGAAGGGGGTCATGCACATGGCCAGCCAGGGAGAGTGCAGTAGCCCGCCTAGGAGGGGGGGGGGGAATGCACATGGCAGGCACCATAACTGGAGAGACGATGAATGCTGCCTACAGAGGGCCGAATGCACTTGGCCAGCGCCGTATCCTGGAAGAGGCAAGAAAACCGCCTAAAAGGGGAAATGCCCTAGCAGCGACGCAGGCTGGGAGCGCAACACCATGCCGCCTGTGGAAGGAGGTCATGCAGACATGCAGCATTACTGATGAGGCTGCAGCGTCAAGCGCAGCCCAATAGAAATCATGATCTATTATTTTTATTTCATTTATTTTTTTTATTTTTATTTTTTTTTTTCTTTCAACTCAGCCTCTGAGGCTAAAGGGGAGCCACCATATAGGGGCCCTGAGAAAAAAATGGGGGCCAACTATACAGACCCAATTTTGGGAGCCGGCCTGCACCCAAAGGGTTAACAGGGATCCGGCCTGGAGGGCGGCGTGCGATCCCCTGGGGGCGGAGGAACCTCCAGGCGGGAAAATTCGCGCCTGGAGAAGTTCCCGCCCCCTCCACCAGAGACCGGAAGATTGCGGCCTAGTAGGCCGCGAAGCCGGGGGCTAAATTGCGGCCCCCGGCCCGTCATACCGCCGGGACCTGGGGCGGAACGGCGCTTCAAACCGGCCGCGGGAGCCCACCCCGCGGGCCGGTCGGGATTGCGGCACAGCAGGCCGAAGCCTGGGACCAAGTAGCGGAGCCCCGCCGACCGCCACCTGCTGGGCATAGCCCAATGCCGGCCGCGGGAGCCCACCCCGCCGGCCAGAAGAGATAGGGGCCCGGAATGGCGGTTCGCCGGCGCGGGAGCCCACCCGGCCGGCCGGAGAGACAGGACTGGAATGGTGGCTCGCTGGCCGCGGGAGCCCACCCCGCCTGCCGGAAGTAAGGAGGCCTGGAATGGCGGACCGCCGCGGGAGCCGCGGAACCTAAAATCTTTTGCGGCGCCCGGCCGCACCGGAATAGTAGTGCTGACCGGACCGGAGCCCGTGATGGACCAGGGGCAGCAAGGCGCGGGCCCTGTGGCCCTGAAGCAGTGGCCGGTAAGAGGGAGGGGGACCCTGAGACCGGGTCTGTGAGGGTGGGAATCCTGCCTAACCCCTACGTCAGGGGCAGCTAGGTCTGCAGCTCCCCAGGCATTCTTCTTGCAGGAAGAAGGGTGCCATGTCCTATGGGAGCAAAATGTCGCCCTGTGGCAGCCAGGGGCCAGCCTAGGGCTAGCAGGGACAAAAGGGTCCAGAGGCCCTGTCAGTATGGGAGTCAGGCACGCAGGAGACCGGGGTGGGGTGAGGGGTGAGGGGGGGGACGTAGGGCTGGAGAAGCCAATCTCTCACCATAGCCGTCTTCACCCTCGGTCCGTTCCAGCAGGGTCGCCCCTTCAGCTACTGGCACCGTAGTGGCAGGACGCTGGAAGAGGGACTTGGCGTGCGGGCGACCCTTGTGCTGGCGGGATGTAGGGGAGCTGGGCTGCCCTGATCCACCTTGCCTTCTGTGGGGGAGGCAGCAGTGCGGATGACCGGCACTGGCGCAGCTCGACCCCGGGAGAAACAGAGAGGTCTAGTGCGTCTCTGTTGTCCCTGATGATCTGGAACAAAAAGAAAAGAAAAAAGTAAAAATCAAAATTTAAAACAAGGGGAAAACAGCCCTGCAGTAGCAGGGAGTGTCTTGCCTCCTTGGACACTAAGCAAAAAACTGGCAGTCTCTCTCTCCAGGCTGAGGGTATAGCTGTGGAGGAGGGGCTTAACAGTTTTCACTTAGTGTCACGCCTCCTATGGAGATGAGCTATACCCAAGGTCTTCTGTGTCCCCCAAGGAAACTGGGCGAGAAAGATATTTTTTATCCCCCACAAATGACAAGATTTAGAAAAAGAGTCAATCAATTTTGCTCCAGTCTGGTGGCTGCAAATTAGTCCCCCCACAGGTTTAGGCACCCAGACCTTGCCTCTGCCATTCCTTTTGCCCAATGAGCAAAGTTTACTGGTGACCACATGTGAACGCACATGCTGTATGACGTATTGTACGTATGACGCCATCTTGGTGACGCTTCAGAACTCGATAAAAAGCAAGTGAGCATGTCCCAACCCATCAGGCTACGTACCGTTGTTTGGTCAGGCAGAGCTCTCGAAGGAGATGCTGCTCTTCATAACTTATCCACTGGTCCTCAGGCTCCTCATCCTGGTCCACCTGTTCGTAGACATAGACTGGATTCCACCCAGTCATGATATCGTATGTAATCACACATCCCAGGGAGTGGGACACAATAGACACTTTGCCGCCTCCGTCTTTAAATTCTGGGTTCCGGGAGCAGAACAAGTTGTAGAGTCGGTTCAGCTCCTGCTGCAATCCTTTCACCAACTGTAAAACAAAAGATAAAGCTTTATAGGAGTGAAATTATGGTAAAAATACAATTTCGAATGTTAGTCATAGGTTTGCATATTAGAGCCGAGTGCTTCTGCCCCTTTGTTTTACAGATCAGTACTTGGATCCTAACACATCTGTATGAGATGTCAGAGGTTTGTTAAAATCTCTAGTCCTTGTGCCGTGGATCAGACAATCTCCCATCCCCTATACATTCACCCATAATGTCCATCAACATCTCGGAGTATCCTATGCACACTACGCTTCTGTAGTCCAAGACATCCTCCTGCTCCCTGATTGGCCAACACCGAAACTGTATTTAAAAAAAAATTATAATTAAATCAAACTTCTTTATTTCCTTTTTCAGATCCATTCGGTGGCCGTACTAAAAAGTCTGTTCAGCAAAGATTCTGATTACCGTATATTGCTATTAAGGCTCATGCACACGACCTTGTGCTGGCCGTTCCGTGCATTGGGGACCGCAATTTGCAGTCCCCAATGCAGCGGCCGCAGACTGATCCAGACCCATTCAACTTGAATGGGTCCGTGATCTGTCGGCACCGCAAAATATTCGTGCGCATGCACTACTTTTTTGCGGGGCGGAGGCACGGACAGGAAACCCACGGAAGCACTCCGTAGTGCTTCCGCGGGCTTCGGTTCCGTGCCTCCGTTCCACATCTCCCGGATTGCGGACCCATTGAAGTGAATGGGTCCGCGATGCGGGATTCACACGGCCGGTGCCCGTGTATTGCGGACCGAAATATGGCCAAGGGGGGGCACACGGTCGTGTGCATGAGCCCTTATACTAATACTCTGCTAGGTATGGGTACAACCAGACAAACCCCCAGTCACGAAAAGTAAGGGGGTTAGATTTTAGTTATTCAGATCAGTTGTTTGCTTTTGAGATAAAATGTACCATAGGTGCCTGGGCAGCCACTTTTCTCCCGCACTGAAATGCGCCACTTCCACTAATGCGGACAGTCGTGTCTGTGCTAGAGTCGAGGGGGCAGCTGCTCATCTGGCAGCTCATAGGTGCATGGCAAGAAAGTCTTGGCCAACAAAGTGAGTGCAGGCGACAGCGACACATTTCTGCAGCGATTCTGGCACATGAGGCTTAAAGCTCAATAATTGATGAGTTACAAGGCTGAGCTGGTGATACTGATACTCTTTAATAAGAAATTGCATTGTTTTTGTCCAAATAGCAGAACAAGAGCAAACATCATTGACATGGGCTTTCCAGTTCACTTATTATACTGGCCATGTAATGAATGTCAGCACGGTTGTAGAAAATTAGAACATGAAAAAAAGAAAAGCCCCCAGTCCAGCACCTCCTCTGTGCTGCAGTCCTGCAAGACTTCAACCCCAGTACAGCGACAGGACGGGCAGCACTAACTGAGGGTGGGAGGTAAAGAACAAAAAATGTCTTAATTTATGTCTTTAAGGTTTTGTTTCCATCTATTTGTTCTTTGTATATTGATAAAGCTACATCTAAACAGCACTGTATGAACATAGCCTAAAGCTACCAGAAATATGGATTAGGAAGGGGAATTACTAAAGAGGTTTTTCCAGGAGTTTAATATTGATGACCTTGGGACAGGTCAATACTGGACTGGTGGAGGTCCAATATCAGGGCTGAAGTGCTCTGGTGAGTGCGTCATGTCATATTCATCGTCACAGCCACTAGACAATGTGTGCCGCTGTGCGAGGTAAGCTGTGAGCAGGCCGCAGCGCGCCACTCTTTAAACAGCTGAACGTGGGGGTGCTAGGCATCTGACCCCTCACCGATCATATTGTGATGACCTATCCTTAGGGTCCATTCACACGTCCGTTGTTTCTTTCCTGATCTGTTCCGTTTTTTGCTGAACAGATCTGGACCAGATCTGGACCCATTCATTTTCAATGGGTCCTGAAAAAAAAAAATCGGACAGCACAATGTCAGATTTTTTTTCAGGACCCATTGAAAATGAATGGGTCCAGATCTGGTCCAGATCTGTTCAGCAAAAAACGGAACAGATCAGGAAAGAAACAACGGACGTGTGAATAGACCCATAGGGTGAGCCATCAATATAAAATTCTCGGAAAACATAATAAACAAACACAGTTCAGTGTTTAACTCAATTACAGAGACAATCCTGAACATGAACTTCCAGTAGGTTGCTCTGTCCCCATACTCGATCCCAATATCAATATGTTAGCGAAGGATAATCATCTCAAACTGGATATACTAAAAACAGCTTATTAATTATGTGATGTGCCCAAACACAATGAAACAACTGATCAACTGAAAAATGAAAAACTCTACGTCACAGATTGTTTACAGGCTTCTCGATAGTGATGGCAAACACGAGCCGGGTGTGCACATGCTTCTATTTGGATTTTGGCATGATCCCGTATCACTTACCTCATCTCTATAAAGAGGGCTGGTATAGTACATAATGTCCATTGCGCTGCTGTTCAGCATGTCCCGAATTCCACGCACCTTATCTGGAGTAATAGAATCCACTGTATCTACACAAGGAAAACAACATTCACTGGTAAATAACCTATACTTTGTGATATACTATAAAAGGCAATAACACTTGGATGTTCACATCAGTATACTGCAAAGGGTACAATCCGCAGTGGCGATCCACAGCATAAGTTGATATGCTGCAGATTTAAAATTCTATTTCCGCAGCAAGTGGCTGAGATTTCTTTAAACTTTGCTGCTACTGTACAACACAACGGAGAATCCAAACACAAGCGTATTTATCATTTAATTATAAAACAGTTTTCTGCAACTTTTTGAACATTACTTGCCACTTCCGCGAGGGCGGGCGGCTCTGCCACAATTATCATATTCTACGCCAGTTTTCTGGTGTGGAAGAACACTAATCTACACCAGCCAGAGGCTGGCGTACATTTCAGTTATGGGGCACAGACTGCCGGATGCTGCGCCTAATTTATGATGAGACGTACACCTTGTTAAAAAATTAGGTACAGCATCCGGCAGTGCACCTGGTTATCAAAGCCCAGCGTACTCCACTGGGCAATGCTAAATCTCCCCCATTGTGTTCAGCTGAAATTAAGGCCCTTGCAACCACAGTTTTAGACAAAAAGTGGGGGCAGTCCGCTACAGTAACCAGTAAAATCACTTGTTTTACTACCATTGGAAAAATGGAAGCTGAAATCTGATTTGTTGCAAGGAATAAGTGCTCCGCTTTTGCCTGCACTGGTCTATATAAGGCCTAGTTCACACGACCGTATGGCTTTTATTGTTTTTTGCGG
This sequence comes from Bufo gargarizans, assembly GCF_014858855.1. Lineage (NCBI taxonomy): Eukaryota > Metazoa > Chordata > Amphibia > Anura > Bufonidae > Bufo > Bufo gargarizans. Next base: position 15,104,890 of record NC_058090.1, on the reverse strand, counting down.
TCCGTTTTTCACGGATCCATTGTTCAGTTTTTGAGTTCCGTTGTGTTTCCGTTTCCTTACCGTTTTTCCGTATGCCATGTACAGTATACAGTAATTACATAGAAAAAATTGGGCTGGCTAAAACATTTTCAATAGATGGTTCCGAAAAAACGGAACGGAAACGGAAGACATACGGATGCATTTCCGTATGTGTTCTGTTTTTTTGGCGGACCCCTTGACTTGAATGGAGCCACGACCCGCGATTTACGGCCAAATATAGGACAAACTATCTTTCAACGGAACGGAAAAACGGAATCGGAATGCATACGGAGCACATTCAGTTTTTTTTGCGGAACCATTGAAATGAATGGTTCCGTATACGGAACACAAAAAAGCGGCCCGTACAATCGCAAAAAAAAACGTGTGTGTGAACTAGGCCTAACTGAGGGCCAATGAGAGACACAAGATCAAAGACAGATTTTATATTCAACTGGGAGTTGAATTGCAGTATCCTGGCATGACCGCTACACAGTGGACGGAACCTTGTGCTTCTGGATCTGTTCACTGTATAGTTTCCAGAGACTGCCCAAAACTGCTGATTGGGGGGGGGGGGGGGGGGGGGGGGGAAATTGGATTCCTACCAATCTAATGTTGATGGCCTATCCTGAAGATAGACCATCAATAGTACTGTAAAACCCCTTTAAATTATATGAGCATCAAAATCTTGTGCAAAGGATGCTCTATGCACAGAGCAGTTTTTGATGCCATTCATGCTACCATAGCAACCCCAGAGCAAGCATTCCGTTTCTTTTATTCCGAGAACTCCAGGTTACCTCCATCCAGAGCAAGCTTGGAACGCCATTCCACAGGAAGGAACTCAACATGCTCTGAAGTCTGATTAGAAAAGTGCTTCTCTTCAATCTTTCTTGCAGTCTCTCTCATCCTGTAACCAAATACAGATGGGTATCAAGCCTACGATGTGCAACTGATGGATGCAAGCTAGGCATAAGTGGATTCTTCACCCAAGCTGAATTCTGCTTATGCAAAAATTTGTTGTGTGATTTAATTCCCATTGAGATTCACTGGGTGAATTTATTTGCAAGGTTTTAGTGACGCATTTGCTGAGATGGAGAGGCCCTACTGATCCTGCCATTGTTTTTTTTATGAACTGGCAGCACTGAGCATAGGCCAAAAAGGCAAATCAGACAAAACAATTAGGCTCACCTCTAGTAATGACTATATAGGTTAGACCTCAACTATAAAAATCATCAGAAAAATGGAAATAAAAACTTACATGGCTGTATTTTTGATAATTCTCCCTTGATCCATCTTCTGCCCAATACCGTGGACAACAAAAACTATGTGGGTTGTGTCGACAGGCTTGTCTTCGTATGTAGCTTCTTCAACATAACCTCTATGGAGCCTGGTACCACTGCTTGAAGCTGTAAAGACAGGTGCCGCATAAACTAAAAAAAAAAAACGATACCTACAAGGACCTGTAAGTGTAAATTCACACACAAGGTTTGTTGCAGAAAAGTCTAGTCCATCTATATGGGGTCGTGAAGGAATTTCTGCAGATTAATTGCTTTGCTGCTGTTCTCTGCATAAAGGATGGCCAAAGAGTCTCAGCAGTCAGACACCATTGCTTACTAAGGCCCCTTTCACACGGGCGAGTTGAACGCATTGCACCCGCACTGAATACCGACCCATTCATTTCTATGGGGCTGTTCAAATGAGCAGTGATTTTCACGCATCACTTGTGCGTTGCGTGAAAATCGCAGCATGCTCTATATTCTGCGTTTTTCACGTAACGCAGGCCCCATAGAAATAAATGGGGTTGCGTGAAAATCGCAAGCAAGTGCGGATGCGGTGCGATTTTCACGCACGGTTACTAGGAGCCGATCGGGATAGAGACCCGATCATTATTATTATTTTCCCTTATAACATGGTTATAAAGGGAAAATAATAGCATTCTGAATACAGAATGCATAGTAAAATAGCGCTGGAGGGGTTAAAAAAATAAGAACATTTTAACTCACCTTAGTCCACTTGCTCGCGTAGCCGGCATCTCCTTCTGTCTTCATCTTAGCTGTGTGGAGGAACAAGGACCTTTGGTGACGTCACAGTCATCACATGATCCATCACCATGGTGATGGATCATGTGATGACTGTGACGTCACCAAAGGTCCTTGTTCCTCCACACAGCTAAGATGAAGACAGAAGGGGATGCCGGCTACGCGAGCAAGTGGACTAAGGCGAGTTAAAATTTTTATTTTAATGCTATTATTTCCCCTTATAACCATGTTATAAGAGAAAATAATACAATCTACAGAATACCGATCCTAAGCCCGAACTTCTGTGAAGAAGTTCAGGTTTGGGTACCAAACATGCGCGCGGAAAAATCGCGGGTGTTCCCGCAACGCACCCGCACACGTTTCCACAACGGCCGTGTGAAAGAGGCCTAAGGAAGGAATTACCCCCCCCCCCCTTTGAAGGGCTTGGCCACTATCTTTTACTAGCTGCACATATGCTGGGAACAGCACATACATGCAGATAGTAATTGGCATTGTTAAACCATCGGAGCCAACATGCAATGGTTTACTTTAAGGTCCACTTAACCGGCTTCCTGGCACTGTGCCACCGACAGAGAGTCCTGTCCATCAGCGGCCTCTGTTCACTCACACCTGTCCGTCCCCAGTGAAAGTGAACCGAGGATGCTGCTGGACGGGACCTTCCATCAGTGGCCATTCGGGAAGCGCAGAGCTAGGAAGCAGTTAATTAGTTAATAGTGGCAGACTCCTTTGAAGGGTTATTATGTGATTTATTTAACCAAGGAAAATACCAAGTCTAACTGACTGGGACCACCACTTCTTAAAGCAGAAATGCTGGTTGGGCGTAAGTGACTGCACAGCTTACCTTTAGAGAAGCCCAACTTTTGGGTAACAGTCCTTGCTATCTTTGAAGTGGTTGCATCGCTGTAGAGATAGACTTCATCCACGCTATGCCAATCCACGTGGTTGCGGCTCAACTTCAGACTGTGGACAGCTGCAAAATTGAACAACAGATAGATGACGGTCAATCAGGGAAATACAAAACCATGTCGATGTGTGCCCCTTCCACTCAAAATATAGAAGCGTGAACCCGAAATGCGCAGCTACCAGATATCCTCACACATACGTATAACAACATCTGTGTAAGTATTGGCCGAACCTGACAATTTAGGCGGGTTTGGCAAACCATCTAGTGCAAGCATGTCCAAACTGCGGCCCTCCAGCTGTTGCAAAACTACAACTCCCAGCATGCTCTAATAGCTGTAAGCTATCCAGGCATGCTGGGAGTTGTAGTTTTGGAACAGCTGGAGGGCCGCAGTTTGGACATGCCTGATCTAGTGTGTATGGTGGCCTCTCGAGATGAGGAATGGACTTGTTGGAGTTCAAGTGGCCAATCCTTTTGTTAATGGGGAGAAAAGCTGCTACTAGAGGAATCTGGAAGCAGCTTTCTTTCTTCTCCTATTGTGCATGTGTATAGGAGGATAGGAGGATGGAGATAGATGGCTGTCAGCAGAATGAGTGTTCAGGCAACTGCTATCTCAAGCGTATGGCCAGCTGAACCTGTGCTTTTCACTTCTAGGTAGTGCTGTATCATATCTGGGCAGCCGGTAGACCAGCTGCTTGCAACCATTGGCAAAACTACAACTCCCAGCATTTAGAGCTCTAAAAAAAAAAAAAGAGAATCGGAACTACCAACAGACATACTGCATGAAAAGAATAAAAAACCTCTTCTGAATTTCTATTAGTCACTAGCGGAGTATTAGAAGCTTTTAAAACTTCACACTGTAAGGAACGTCTCCAGATCTAAATGACTCATGAGCTCTCAGACATCGCTGATCATATCAGACTGTAGGAAACAGAAGAACATCTAAAGGACAGCGGTCTGCACCAAGCCTTGCCCAAGTCTATTACACTTAGAGTCTATTGAGCAGAAAGCGATTGTCATTCATTAAATAAAGAGCAAAAAGGGGATCAAATCAGAGCCAAAAATGGAAAAGAACATGATGTGAATTACAGAGCGAGTAGCTGGGTTATATAAAAAATAAATGACATTGATCTGTTTAAGAGATTTAATAGCCCAATAAAAGGGGAACGACCATTCTACCACAATTAAAGGGGTATATCCATCTGATAAGGCTATGTAGGGCCAGCTCCGGTCCTGTAAATGGAGGTGCCACATTGCTGTGGCCTATTCACAGTCTTTCCCGGCACAATGGTGGCCCAGCCAGGTATTGCATCAAAGCTACACTCAAGTGAATGGGGTCGGCTGTAGTTCCGAGCTCTGCGGGTGGCGCTTTCATTCTCAGGATCAATGTGGCTAACAGAGACTAGACCCCCCCCCCCCCCCCCCCCAACAATCACGAAAAAAAGAGGGCATATCCTAGTACAAGGCCCTTTAAACATATCCATAGTTTGCAGACGGGCTAAGCAAAACCACAAAACTACCATGGAAGTGCCCCAAATGGTAGCGGTCATAATAGACCACTCGCTATCAAACCGGATGGGATGAAATGAATCAATAGACTGAAGATGGGAAGTAATCATGGTTGGCTGAAAAACTGCTAACTTTGAGCGGATTCTGCATCCTGTGACATTACAGCCCTGGTGCAATCTGTGCGAAAACAGGAGGTGGTCACCCTGCACGTCATCTACGGCTTGAACACAGAAAAACCTAAAAAGGGATCATTAGAGATCTTAAAGGGGTTATCCATTACTATAAAAATGTCCCCCATACGTCGGGCCCCTGACAGTGAATATACTTACCCCGCTCCGCCACTGCGTCTTCTCCCCGTGCGCGGATGAAAACATCCGGTGCCGGGGGGGGGGAGCAGCCAATGGCAGGCGGCGAGTAGCCTCTCTAGCGTCACCCGCAATGCTAGGGAGGCTCGTCCCCATCTGCCATTGGCTGCTCCCTCCCGACACCGGATGTTTTCATCCGCGCACGGGGAGAAGCGGCAGCAGCGGCGGTGCGGGGACCAGGAGGAGCACAAGGAGCGGAGAAAGTATATTGGGGACATTTTTATTGTATTGGATAACCCATTTAAAAAGACAACCTTTGGATCAGCATGAAGCGATATCTACACTACTCTAGAGCGGGCGTCTAAAGCCAGAGAGCCATCTACAAGGCAGAGCTCGGTTACCGTACCTTCGTAACGCGTTCTTTTAGCACATGGGGCGCCTGTGCTCTCGTTATATCCTCTCCAATTGAACAGGAAAGGGAGGGAGAAGGGAGCAAGGTGGTAGATAACTAGCAAAGTGAAGACAGGTAACTTTACATTGGCTTTCAACTGGAAACTCCACACAATCACAGCAATATGGTGAGAGCAAAGCAAAAGAGTCATTGCGGAACATGCATGTGAAATTTACATTACATTTGTTAACTTCTACCTCCTCTTGTCATACAAATCCTGTATAATGTACTACTATAGCTCATGCAGGTCCTTCGTCAGTTGTTGGGGCGCCGCTTATCCCCTGAGGCCTGCCAGACAACTAACAATCTAAGAGATTCTCCCCACGGCATTGTTGCAGATGGACTTTCTTGTGCGAATATTGATTGCCTGCTACAATGGCAGTGTCCGATCAATAACGACTAATGAAAATTCACATCAAGTGCGACAGATGGAGCCCATGTGCACGAGTCAAAACAGAACATCCATCGCCGGCACATCCCTTATGTATAGATGCCCATGCTCACTTTTGCAAACCAAAATACAAGACTTGATCAGGGGAAGAGACTAAAAAAAACTTCTCTATATACATATCTGTGCGATGATGTGCCACCAACACGTGTGCGGACCAGTACGTCATGGCCTGAGGTAGTGACGTCACTGCAACAACCCGTGATGGGTCGGCCACATTTACCTCACCGTGCGTTCATGTAAACGTATGCGGACGGGCAGCGAAGAAACAACGAGGAGTTGTAAAAGCTAAGTGCATTCTTGACTGCACCTCTATACAACTCTGGTGTAATCCAACAATGACCCTCTATCCAGTGGATAAATGAGGACTGTTAAAGGGGCTGCCTAAATTATGAAAAAACATGGCCAAAGACTAGGACTATAATGACCGTCACCACCATACCTACCCGTTTTACCCCCGCCACTTCTAACACATTGCTCCAATTACGCCTCCGTGAACTTAGCTGCAGCAGACATGCAGCCGATAACTCCCCTCAGTCACCCTGTGCCATATACCGCAGGATTGTGTGTATATAGACACGTCAACGCTGCAGCCAAGCCAAAGGGAGGAGTAGGAGAGGCGGCGAGGGTACGTCAAATGGGCGAGTGTGGGATTATCTGCCATGTTATCACAGTCCCCGTCTTTGGCCACATTTTGCATAACTCCCACAACACTTTTAATGATTTTAATACCCTAATATATCGATAACCAATGGCAAATAATTAATGTGTCGCTAATAAAGACTTTGCTTGGCAGGAGGAGGTATCGGTTTCTGGCTAAAAAAATTAAATAAATAAATAACTTTGTGGAAACAGAAATAAGACAATAAGGATCCCCCCAAAAATGACAAAACTATATCAGTACCACTGCATCAACACAGATCAGTGGCAAATATTACAGGGGTCTTCCAGGCCTTTGATATCAGCATTGACGACTGAGGGGGCTCCAGTCACCTCTATACCCCCTTAGTTGGTTTCCGGGCACAACTCTATACATTTGGTAAACGGCTGTGCCGGGCACTGCAGCTCATTCCCACTGAATGGACTGAGATGTAATACCAGGGCACAGCCATGACAAAGTATGGATCTGCGCCTGGCGGCCAATGAAGGGGACAAACTGATCGGTGGAGGTGTTGGAGGTCAGATCCCCATAGATCTAATAGCCATTGCCTATCCTCAAAAGAGTCCAGAAGAACCCCCTTAAAGACCCGATATCTGTGGCTCACAATCAGTTTCAAAACTTAAAGGGGGTTGTCTCACCTACTGCCACCAATGTCAGATAGGTGCAGGTCCACCTCTGGGACCCACACCTACCTCTAGAACGGAGCACCCCAAGTGAAGTAGAGCGCACCTTGCATGGGTGGCCGCCCTCCATTCAGCTCTACGGTAGTGCCAAAAATAGTCGAGCTGCATGCTCAGATATTTTTTTAAAGCCCATAGAAATGAATGGCGAGACGCACAGTGCAAGAGGGGCCACCGCTCCATGAATTTCTTTGGAATTGCCGGAAATAAGACTAGCCAGCACTCACATTTTCAGTACTCCCATAGAAAAGGAGCGAGGCCGTGCATGCGCTGTGCGCTCTAATTCCCTTTGAGAGATCCGTTCTACAGATAGGTGCGGGTCCCAGAGGTGAGATCTGCACATATATGTCACACTGGTGGCATATCCTAGTGATATGCTACCAATGTATGAGGTGCGACAACACCTTTAACTCCAAGCATGGCTGGCAGGGCATGCTGGGAGTTATAGTTTTGAGACATCAGGCAAGCCATTTAAAAGTGTAAGTGACAACTGATTAGTAAAATTACTTCGAACAAAAAGAACTGGGCTGAAAAACTTAAAAAGACTGAAGGGAATCTTCCAAATTAATTTTACAATGTGGAGGATCTGGGCATTATGTGGCCAATCCCTGGACATCGTAAATTTCTGTTAACTGCCCCATGTGAACATCGGCAAGATGAACTGGTCAGGCCTCTTCGCGATCATCCGTTGTCTCATCATTAGCGCACATACATATAGGATGAATTTAGATGAAGGTCCAGATTACGCAACATACGATCAACAACTGAAATACAAAAACATTCAGCCAAGTTGCTTTTTGGAAATTAAATAGGAGAGTCTAGACGGCAGCTCTCACCGTCCTTGTGGTCCACGGGCTTTGCCACTTCCAGGTCAAAGTGGTCGTGCATCTTTTGACCCCTAAAGCAGGCGAGATGCTCCTGTTCTATCTGGTTGCTCTCGTCTTCGTCGAGCGGTTGCCACGTGCCATCGATGAACCACTGGCCGCGCATCACAGGGATCTTATCGCTCTCTGAAAGAAGAAGAAGAAGCCAAAAAATATATATTTGAAGATCGCACAGCACTACGACGCAGTGAGTTCGACTCACGAGCCACAATCGGCCTGGGAAATGTGGGACTGGGGACTGCCGGCGGCTCATTCATCGTGCTGCACACCGGAGGAGACAATCCCTTTAATGTATAGTAAATGTCAAGGACTAAAACGCAGATAGACTACAGTTGCTATATACAGCTCTGCGCTGGCTGGACCTCAGTGGTGGCTTTAAAATATTAGAAAAAAAACAGTCATTTCACAATAGTAATTAGTTACTAAAATAAAATGAGGGAGGAACACATTATACATTTCCTGAATTTTTAATTTTTTTTAAAAGGCTGCAAGGTGGTTGTGGTTAGGAGCGCAGATACTTTCCTGCTGTAATCTCCCAGAAGCATGAGTCAGCCTTTCTGTGTCTGATAATAAACCTCAATGGACTGCACATTCACACTCAATGCTACAGGTGACTTTTCAGAATAATCGTGTGCGTGCGTGTGTGTGTGTGTGCGCGCGCGTTCTGCCCACTGCAAGTCTTGTATTCTGCATTTATCATAATTTCCCCTCTGCAGGCTCCATCTTTAATTATCAGTTTTCATGTGATGTAAACTAGCCGCTATGATGTCTCCCATACACTGCACGCAGAGAAAAGGAGATCCTGCTCTCCTAGCTCTCTGCAGCACATAGTCAGAAGCGGCGGCATGGAGGAGGACATTATACAGCGGTGTAGCTGTGAATCCAGAACTGGACTGGGATAAAAATGCTCACTAGAGCCTGCAGCAGTGTGTGTGTTACTGCTTCTTGCCTCCCACCATCAGCTCACTCCACAGACTTCTATGGCTGGCGCGTGATCAGATCTTTCACATCTTAGTCGGTCTTGTCTCGCAAGACAGAGCCGAGGGTGAATGATCGGGGTGAAAGAGAAGAAGTGGAGAAAAAAAATCTATTCATTTTTTCCTCTAAAAAGATAAACTACAAACTTTTCAGATCTTGGCCTGTATTATTAATTTGTTAAAATTACAAGAAGTGTTGACTTGTTCGCCCACAGGTAGTCAAGTAGGTTTGTCTATCCAGGTGGCGATTTAGCTTTGACAGGACAGCGCCTATTTAAACACCCTGATATCGGATACTGACCAGCTGCCTGAAAGCAAGATAACTTACAGGCCCAAGGGCGATAAACAAATAAGATGAACGTGAAGTCATTTGAATGTCAAATCCTATAAATCACACAAGACCGCAGATCAATTTCATGTGCACCCTCCCCAATGTAGATGTGCAATGACGAGGGAACCTGGAAGGCACCGACATCTTTGGCGTCAACATCTCAGTGCCTGGGATACGGCACGTCACCAACTTTTTTAGTAGCCAAGAAAATAGGAATGATGATCTGTAGGGGGTTAAATAGCTGCAGACTATTAGTACATGAAGCTACGGAGAGGAAATGTGTTTTGCCATTAAATATATTCCTTTATAAGAGGATATGAACTGGAGGCACTTTCCACATTAATGCCCGACATATGGCCCTGCGAGTATAAAAGTGATTTCTAGGTAAACTGAAAGGCCTGGCCCGGAGTCCTATATATATAAAGGATGACATTAGTTAAAGGATCTGAGGCTAAAGGGATAAAGCTTAGGGATAAAGCAGCTCAGGGAACGGACAGAGCAGGGGAAGGACTAAACCTGTTGATCTGCGGCTGCTGCTGTCTGCCTCCTCAGCCAGTGTCACCGCTTATCACCAAGGCTATCAAACCATCGTTCCGACCGTTACTACCTCTGTACCTATCCGTACAGGGCTGTGGCTATAGGGGGTGTGCCTGGTGTAACTGGACCCTTGTGATTAAAAGGCACCCAAAAGGTCCCACTGCCACATACAAAGACATCAAGATGATCAGGGACTCATGGTAGGTGGAGGCGCTCTTACAGATTTTGCATGAGGGCCCAAGTTACGCCTCGGCCACCAGTTACCTCTATGGGAGCTGTATTGTGGCTCCGTGCGTAGGAGTTCATATGGGACATAAAAGTTGTGGATTTCCATGTACTTTATGCATTCTGCTGACTTGCATCCTGCTGCATGCTGTACTTTAGCCTGGCGAGTCTCAGGGACACAAGTCACGTTAAAGGTCACCTAAGACTACCTTCACATTCGCATTTTTTGCGGATCAGTCATGGATCTGCAAAAATGCTTCCATTACAATAATACAACCGCATGCATCCGTCAAGAACGGATCTGGTTGTATTATGTCTTCTATAGCCATGACGGATCAGTCATGAACATTATTGACAGTCAATGGGGGACGGATCCGTTTTCTATTGTGCCAGACTTACATTGTGTGCCAGGACGGATCCGTCTTGCTCCGTACCACATCGCGGAGAGAAAAACGCAGCGTTATTCTGTACGCGATGGGAGCGCAACCAAACAGAACGGAATGCATTTTGGTGCATTCCGTTTCGTCCCCATTGACAATGAATGGGGGAAAAACTGAAGTGTTTTCCTCCGCTATTGAGATGCTATGACGGATCTCAAACAGCGGAATTGAAAACACTAGTGTGAAAGTAGCCTTACACATGTGACAGGAGCAAAGCCAAAAAAAAAAAAAAAGCACTGAACTTGTGTTACATGCTGTAAATGTTCTGTACAAGAGCTTAAAAGGGCATCTGTCAGCAGCTTTGTCCCTATTGCACCGGCTGACCTGTTACATGTGCACTTGGCAGCTGAAGACATCCGTGTTGGTCCCATGTTCATATGTGCCCGCATTGCTGAGAAAAATGATGGTTTAATATATGCAAACGAGTCTCTAGAAGCAACGGGGGCGTTACCGTTACACCTAGAGGCTCTGCTCTCTCTGCAACTGCCGAATCCTCTGCACTTTGATTGACTTTATGAAATATCAGGGCCAAACTTAAACACGCTTACACTGCCTGATCCTATCAAAGTGCGGACTTTGCGGCAGTTGCAGAGACAGCAGAGCCTCTAGGTGTAACGGCAACGCCCCCGTTGCTCCTAGAGGCTCATTTGCATACACTAAAACATAATTTTTCTCGGCAGTGCGGGCACATACAAACATGGGACCAAGACAGATGCCTTCAGCTGCCAAGCGCACATGGAACAGGTCAGCCAGTGTCATAGGGACAAAACTGCGGACAGATGCCCTTTAAAAGAGGGTAGTCTGGCCTAATTAGCAGTGTGTTAAATAAATGTGAGGGATTTTTTATTTATTCATTTTTTTTTTATTACGCTGGATGATCCCTTTAAATAATTGAATTGTGGGCGGTTCCCACCTAGTGACTGACAGCTAACTCTGCATGACAGCAATTAGGACCGACTACATGAGGAGATGTACAGGACAAGGACAGGTCATCTGTATCAGATCGGCGGGGGTCCGACTCCTGTCACGCCCGCTGATCAGTTGTTGGAAGGGACTGCAGCAATCAGCTAAGCGATGCGGCCTCTTCCTCGGCCTGTGACGTCACGTTCATCGGTCACATGGCCTCTGCGCAGCGCAGTCTCATTCAAGTGAATGGGGCTGAGCCGCAAAGCTACGGTATACTATAGAGAGGTTGCAGCTCTCAAGGCAATGCGGCCCCTTCTCCGGGGTGTCCGAGCTCCTCCGATCCGACACCGATGACCTTTCCTGAGGATAGGTTGTCAATATTCAATTCCCGTAAAATCCCTTTAAAGGAGTTGTCCGGGTTCAGAGCTGAATTGCATAGGGCAATGGCATTTTATGGGGTTTCGGTGATGGGCTCCCATAAGGACTACTAGGCGGAGGCTTTCACCCATCAGAACCAGTGACGTCACTGGGAACACTGCTGGGCGGTGTGTTGTTATAAACAAAAAAAATCCCTTGCCCTGGGTTGGATCATGAAATGCTCCGATGCCAACATCAGAGGGACTGCCTGAAAATGTGGGAATCTCCGGGTCCAGCTCTGAACCCGGACAACCCCTTTAAGTGAACACCATATTATCATCTTGCTCCGCTCCTCCTGCTCTATAGCATGCTGACAGGTTCCCTTTAATCAGAGAGAAAAATTATTTACTATCAGTCACTGCGTACAGATCTTCTCCCCCAGGAAACCCCCGTCCATCCTGGATGCCGCTGAAAAGAAAGGTCACCTCGGCGTGTGCTCCAGTTGGGCGCACAGTGTGCTGTAATAGGATCTGGCACAGATGCAGCATTGATAAATCGGGGGGCACATACAGAGCCTGCGGTGACTACCCACACCTTCCCTTCTATTCCCTATGAAGTACAATGAGGCACCCCCATACGTGTGCCGATCTCGCCCTTCACACCCTATGACTGGCGCAGAGGGGTGTCGTTGGGACGGGTCAATATTACACTGAAGGTTTTTTCCCCCATGTACCACTGGTGGGATATGATCCCACTGACCGCGGCCGTCCCAGTGGGATCTGTAAATGACTCCTTAACGCTCAAGACGAGCCCCACGGGACACAACAGTAAATGAAAACCCCAAGAGACGAAAGGAAGATGGAATTTGGGGCTTTATCCCTGCAAAAGTTAAGAAGGGCCCCAGACCTCAAAGACTGAACATGAAAAAAGGGAAAGAAAAGCAGAACCTCCCTGGGGTGACGTTATGTATCTCACAGGAGGGTGAAGGGGGATGCTGGAGGTTAGGAGAAGGAGGACCTTCCATGATGGACACTGGAGACAGTACACCCAGTGTCACCAAAGAGAGGGGAATGAGACTGGTGGCAGGCAAGGGGACCTCGAAGGGGCAAGGTGGTGCCTGGATGGGTAAGCAAGGGAAGAATGAGGTGCGGAGCAGAGGAAAGGTGGGCGCCAGGACGGAGAAGAGGACAACCGGGAGCCAGAGCAGAGGACCAGCAGTTGCCAGAGGAGGATGGGCGCCAGACCAAGAGCAGAGATGGGGCAGGTGCCAGGGCGGAGAAGAGAAAGAGCAGAAGCCAAGGAGGAGCAGAGGAGTGGGTGCCCAAGGTGGAGCAAAGAAATGAGAAGGCTGAGCACAGTTGCAGCATCAGATGGAGTAAACAATGGAGCAGAGGAGGAGGAGCAGCAGCCAGAGATGGAGCAGAGAAGCAACAGCTGCCAGAGATGGAGCAGAGAAGCAACAGCTGCCAGAGATGGAGCAGAGAAGCAACAGCTGCCAGAGATGGAGCAGAGAAGCAACAGCTGCCAGAGATGGAGCAGAGAAGCAACAGCTGCCAGAGATGGAGCAGAGAAGCAACAGCTGCCAGAGATGGAGCAGAGAAGCAACAGCTGCCAGAGATGGAGCAGAGAAGCAACAGCTGCCAGGGCGGAGCAGAGAAAGAGCGGATGCCAAGGAGGAGCAGAGGAGTGGGTGCCCAAGGTGGAGCAAAGAAATGCGCAGGCTGAGCACAGTTGCAGCATCAGATGGAGTAAACAATGGAGCAGAGGAGGAGCAGCAGCAGCCAGAGATTGAGAAGAGGAAGAGCGGGCGCCAGGGCAGAGCAGAGCAAAGTTGGAGCAGTGGAAGAGCGGGCGCCAGGGCAGAGCAAAGTTGGAGCAGTGGAAGAGCGGGCACCAGGGCAGAGCAAAGTTGGAGCAGTGGAAGAGCGGGCACCAGGGCAGAGCAAAGTTGGAGCAGTGGAAGAGCGGGCACCAGGGCAGAGCAAAGTTGGAGCAGTGGAAGAGCGGGCACCAGGGCAGAGCAAAGTTGGAGCAGTGGAAGAGCGGGCACCAGGGCAGAGCAAAGTTGGAGCAGTGGAAGAGCGGGCACCAGGGCAGAGCAAAGTTGGAGCAGTGGAAGAGCGGGCACCAGGGCAGAGCAAAGTTGAAGCAGTGGAAGAGCGGGCACCAGGGCAGAGCAAAGTTGAAGCAGTGGAAGAGCGGGCACCAGGGCAGAGCAAAGTTGAAGCAGTGGAAGGGCGGGCACCAGGGCAGAGCAAAGTTGAAGCAGTGGAAGGGCGGGCACCAGGGCAGAGCAAAGTTGAAGCAGTGGAAGGGCGGGCACCAGGGCAGAGCAAAGTTGGAGCAGTGGAAGGGCGGGCGCCAGGGCAGAGCAAAGTTGGAGCAGTGGAAGGGCGGGCGCCAGGGCAGAGCAAAGTTGGAGCAGTGGAAGGGCGGGCGCCAGGGCAGAGCAGAGGAAAGTTGAAGCAGTGGAAGAGTGGGTGCCAGGGCAGAGGAAAGTTGAAGCAGTGGAAGAGTGGGTGCCAGGGCAGAGGAAAGTTGAAGCAGTGGAAGAGTGGGTGCCAGGGCAGAGGAAAGTTGAAGCAGTGGAAGAGTGGGTGCCAGGGCAGAGGAAAGTTGAAGCAGTGGAAGAGTGGGTGCCAGGGCAGAGGAAAGTTGAAGCAGTGGAAGAGTGGGTGCCAGGGCAGAGGAAAGTTGAAGCAGTGGAAGAGTGGGTGCCAGGGCAGAGGAAAGTTGAAGCAGTGGAAGAGCGGGCGCCAGGGCAGAGGAAAGTTGAAGCAGTGGAAGAGCGGGCACCAGGGCAGAGGAAAGTTGAAGCAGTGGAAGAGCGGGCACCAGGGCAGAGCAGAGGAAAGGTGGAGCACAGGAAGGGCATGCACCAGGGCAGAGCTGAGGAAGAGCAGATGCCAGGGCGGAGCAGAGTTAGGCTCCATTCACACGTCCGCAGAATGTGCCCGCATCCGTTCCGCAATTTTGCGGAACGGGTGCGGACCCATTCATTCTCTATAGGGACGGAATGGATGCGGACAACAAACAGTGTGCTGTCTGCATCCGCAATTGCGGAGCGCGCCTCCGCAAAAGATAGAACATGTCTTATTCTTGTCCGCAGCGTGCGGACAAGAATAGGCATTTCTATGGGGGTGCCGGGCTGGTGTGTTGCGGACCCGCAATTTGCGGGTCCGCAACACACGACGGACGTGTGAATGGAGCCTTAGGAGCCAGCACCAGGAGCACAGTTGCAGCACCAGATGGAGTGGACACTGGGCACTAGGGGTGATGGGGGGCCCCACTTACGGTTCCAGTACACCGGGTAGCACTCCCCCTCGGTGACGTCCACCTCGTACAGGCCGCTCCTCACACACACCGGCTCGATCTTGGCCACGTCCCCGATGTTGACCACGTCCAGGCCGGCGGCCTCCCCCGGCTCCGGGGCTGCACCCTCCGGGGCGGCGCTCAGCTCCAGCAGGCGGCGGTAGGCCAGCTCGATGCGCAGGGAGTCGTACCCGATGAACGGCTTCCAGCTCTTCTTCTCCTCCCTGTAGAACCAGCGCACCTCCTCCGCGCCCAGCTCCGTGACGATCTCATAGCGGGGCCGGGAGCTGCTGGAGCGGGTCCGCCGCCTGCCCGGGAGCTGCAGGCTGTCCTCCACATCCTCACCCTCAGAGGGGGACCCGGCCAAGCCCGGCACCGGAGGGAAGTCATGACCGGTCAGGTGCAGCTCCAGGCCCCGGGACATGGAAGAAGGGCGGCGGCGGCGGCGCTCCTGCCTCTCCTCTGTCCCGGCCTCCCCGTCCTCCTCTTCTTCCTCCTCTCCCCAGTCGCACTCGCCGTTCTTCTCCGGTGACTGGTGCCCGGAGCGACTCATTCCGGCGACGGCCAGCTTCTCTCAGTGCTCATGAATCCTCTCGGCCCCGGCATGGAGGCCGCACCGTCCGCGGACACCGTTATTCCGCCGCGTGCTCCCCGCAGTCCCACACCGGCTGCCGGGCACGCACCCGCTCCCTACTCGAGCTCCAGTGACGTGCGCGCCGCCCCCCAGTTACAGAGCGCTCCAGGCGCTGTCACGTGACGTCCAGCCGGGTCATGTGACTCCAAGGAGGCTGTCAGTGCTGCTGGATGTCAGAGACGCGAATGTACAGTGCACCACGTGACAACCCAACCACATGCCCCTTTAATTGTCTAGGGCCAGGCTGAACTATTTTTCACTCCTTACCTATAAGAAAAAACAAATAAACTTATCCCACTATTCACTTTTATCATGTGTCACTCCTGACCCTGTCACATGACTGCAACAGCTCATTGCCATTGGTCACAGTGGTCATGTGACTTCCTCATGGACAACATGGAAGTGAAGGAATTGGGAAGAGGATTTTTTTTTTAACCCCGTGATGCCACAGTCAATTTTCTTTTTGCCCACCTCCAAGAGCTGTAGTTTTTATATGTTTCTGTTGCTGTATCTTTAATGACATTATTTAAAGGGGGCTTCTCATCTGGGACATTTCTGGTATATACCGATAGGATATGCATAGAAATGTCCGATAGGTGCAGGTCCCAGAGCGAATAAATAAATATCCCAGGCGGGAATATCTCTTTAAAGGGGTTCTCCGGAAATTTGATATTGATGGCCCATCCTCAAGACAGGTTATCAATATCAGATCAGTGGGGGTCCGACTCTCGGCACCCCCAATCTTTGCGTTCCACAAAACACGGATACCAGCCGGGTGCATCCCGCCTTTTCCCTTCCGCAGCGTGTTACAAAAGCCTATTGTCTGCAAGACAGACAAGAAGAGGACACTTTCTATTTTTTTGTGGGGCCTCGGAACGGATGTGTGGATGCTGTCCATGTCTTTTGCAGCCCCATGGAAGAGAATGGGTCCGCACCCGATCCGCATTTTTTCCAGATTGGATGCGGACCCATTGGCTTCAGAAACTACATTCGTGTGCATAAGGCCTAAGGGTGTATTCAGACGGTGCAGTTAAAGGGGTTGTCCCATGAATGACGTAAAACATGAAAATCAGACATCATGCAGCACATGACAATCCTTTTCTAAGGGCTCATTCACACGACCGCACAGTCGTGTCCACATCCATTCTGCAATCTTGCGGCTCGGAGGCGGACCCATTCATTTCAAGATGCGAACAGTACACCGGGTTCTATCTGCGCCGATAGTTCTGTTCCGCGGCCCCCCAAAAAAAGACAGAGCGTGTCCTATTCTTAATAGGCATTTCTATCATAGGTCTGGCCGCTCCGTTACGCTAAATGTCCGATATCCGTGTTTTGCGGATCCACACTTTGCGGACCACAAAACAGATACAGTCGTCTGAGCCCGTAGGTAGCTGGAACCAGCCCTGGACCTCACATGGATCCAGAGAACTCCACATTTATTGCTCTGCTAGATTTATATCAAGCTGGAAGCTCAAGGAGAGTGTCCTTTCTGCTGTAGTTCAGGAGGCATGTCCTTTCTGCTGCATCCCAGGGGCGTGTCCTTTGTGCTGTAGCTCAGGAGGTGTATCCTTTATGCTGTAGCTCAGGAGGTGTGCCCTTTCTGCTGCATCCCAGAGGGCATGTCCTTTCTGCTGTAGCTCAGGAGGTGTGTCCTTTATGCTGTAGCTCAGAAGGCGTGTCCTTTATGCTGTAGCTCAGGAGGCATGTCCTTTCTGCTGCAGCTCAGGAGGTGTGTCCTTTCTGCTGCATCCCAGGGGGCGTGTCCTTTCTGCTGTAGCCCAGGGGGCGTGTCCTTTCTGCTGTAGCCCAGGAGGCGTGTCCTTTCTGCTGTGGCCCAGGAGGCGTGTCCTTTCTGCTGTAGCTCAGGAGGCGTGTCCTTTCTGCTGCAGCTCAGGGGGTGTGTCCTTTTTGCTGAAGCTCAGGAGGTGTGTCCTTTCTGCTGCATCCCAGGGGGCGTGTCTTTTCCGCTGTAGCTCAGGAGGCATGTCCTTTCTGCTGCATCCCAGGGGTGTGTCCTTTTTGCTGTAGCTCAGGAGGCGAGTCCTTTCTGCTGCATCCCAAGGGGCATGTCTTTTCTGCTGGACCTCTCTCCCTATCACAGCTCACAAGACAGTTGAGGGATGAAACTGAGCATGTGCGGCCATCTCAATGAGCCGGACAAAGAAATAGGAAAAAGAACAGCAGGTGGCGCTATACAGTTACATTTTATTGAATAGCTCAGTGGCTTTGCTATATTTTTAATTACATGCAATTACAAAAGTATTCAGATTTTTCATGGAACACCCCCTTTAAACATAAAACTACATAGGAAAAAGCGTATGTGTTTTTGCCGTGGTTTTCATCATGGCTTTTTCTCTTTTTTTTTTATAGGTGAAACATGTTCTTTTGATACGGTTTTAGTTGCACCAAAAACCGTTCATGCAGCGACGTCAACAAGCAGAATTGTGCACCAAAAAGCTCCCTGACATAGCCTTTCTTGCGGCAGTAAACCACATCACATGAACTGCAGCGCGCCCTGCTGGGGAGGAGGGTTACTGCGCAGCCGCCTGATGCTTTTATGGCAGGGAAGCCAAAATCTGCCTGAAATTCACACTGGGGGAGATTTATCAAGCGCGCCTAAGGGTACTTTCACACTAGCGGCAGGACGGATCCGACAGGCTGTTCACCCTGTCGGACCTGTCCTGACGCTATTTCACCGTGCCGCCTGACAGTTGACTGCCGCTCCGTCCCCATTGACTAGAATGGGGATGGGGCGGAGCTCCGGCGCAGCACGGCAGTGCATGGCAAGAGGGCGCCGGACTAAAAAGTCGGACATGCAGTACTTTTAGTCCGGTGGCCTCTCGCCGTGCACTGCCGTGCTGCGCCGGAGATCCACCCCCGTCCCCATTATAGTCAATGGGGACGGAGCGGCGGCACGTCGAAATAGCGTCAGGACAGATCCAACAGCCTGTCGGATCCGTCCTGCCGCTAGTGTGAAAGTAGCCTAACAGTAAAACTGGCTTAGTTGCCCATAGCAACCAAGCAGATTCCGCCTTTCCTTTTCCAAAGCAATGCTAAAAAATGAAAGCTGGAACCTGATTGGTTGCTATGGGCAACTAAGCCAGTTCTAGTTTTGATAAATACCCCCCCCTCAGGTAAATCTGTTTTAAGTACATGGGGAAAACAGCAATACAACCTGCACCAAAACTGCCGCATGTGAATACAGTTCCGCACCCTTTTTTTTCTTAAAGGAATTTTTCAGAAATTCCATTACTCTGGTGTTGTGATAAACAACTTTCAGAAGTACCTCATGTGTGAAATAAACCCCCGTTACCGCCCTCCTCACTGCGCAGTCACTCAACCCGCTCGCCATAGTGGGTTTTATTGTACCGCGCTGTGTTTGGAGGCCCTTGTGGTGTCTCCCCCCTGGACACCCTCCATCTGGGCATGATGAAATTTGCCAGGCAAAGGGGCCCAAATGTGATTGTTACCTCAGCACCCACTATAACAGCACCTTAGGGTGCACACAATTGAATTACAAGGGGAGGAGAGTGCTAGAAACTGCATGGAGGAGTTAGAAACCTGTCTGGCTGAAGGAGGGGGCGGAGCCTGCTGGACACTGCCTGAGGAAATGGGTGACAAAATGGTGGCCGAGAGCAAGTCTGTGGAAAAATCCAGTTGTCTGCTGCTAAAAAGGGGAATTATACAATGTTCTGAGGTAAAAAGTGTGATTAACAGCACAAATAAGAAGATGGCAATATAGTACTATTGTTTAGTGGGTGATAATGGGGATTTTCTGAGGTGGCAGGTGAGATTTCAGTCAGAATTGGAGGTTAAAATGGTCTAGTAAATTGAAGTCCTCAAGATTTGGGTTATCTGCTGTGAGAAAAAGGGGAATCTTGTGAATTTTTTCTTTTTTATCTGTTTCTGGGAAAGCTGGGTGACAACCAATAGAGCCTTGAGTAATAAAATGGCCGCAACCGTAATTTTCCCTGTGAGGTAAAAAGTCCCAGGCCACTTGAGAGGAGTGCAATAATTCTTACCACGTCGAAGGGGTCACCACACCGCTTTCCTGGGGTCCTAAGCTTATGGAGCACAGCCCCGACGCCTTTTTTTTTGGTACCCAAAACTAGAAACAATAAAACTACTTTGCCGTTTTCAAGATCTCAGCTTGCTGTCAGTGAATGGGAACATTAGGGTTTACATCCTGAGCCTGAATACCTGTACAGACCTTCTCACAGCTGAGGGTTTGTTACAATGTATTGGTCTAGTTAATCCTCCAGAAGATATGCAGCATGGTTTCCATTCTGGATACGTTTTGGGCTCCGTTCACATTAATGTTGTGGTTCCTGCCATAACCGTAAACGCTTTGCAAAATCGCCGGGCGCCGACGGTGCCAGACAGACCCCCATTGATGTAACATGGCATCCGTTGGGATCTGCTTAGGTGTCCGCATGCAGCGCAGTTTTTCTGGTGCAAAAGGACGGAATCTGCAACGGAGGCTCCGACGCAGATTTGATTGCGTTTCCTGCGCCGATACACTGTGACAAGCAAGATTTCTGTTTGTGATTGACTTCGGGTCTGGTGGTTGAAGCAGCATGAAAACCACATTGGCAAAAAACGCGTGCGGGTTTCTGTGTGGTTTTCTATGAGGCTGCAGTTTTTGCGGAAAACAGTATTGGCCGCGTTTATCAAGCTCTCCTGGTTTTGGCCATAAAGTTTAGGCCTCATGCACACGACCGTTCCGTTCCGCAAAATGGGGTTCCGTTGTTCCGTGATCCGTTTCAGTGTGTCTTCCTTTTTTGTTTTTTTAGAGGATCACCAGACATGAAGGAAAGTAAAAAAAAGTCTAAGTCAAGTTTGCCATGCAAATGATAGGAAAAAAACTGACGCGCGGACGCGGATGACAATCTTGTGAGCCTCCATGTTTTTTCACAGACCCATTGACTTGAATGGGTCCGCGAACCATTTTCCGTGATAAAAATAGGACAGGTTATATTTTTTTGACGGACTGAAATCACGGACGCGGATGACAAACGGTGCATTAGTCGAGTTTTCAAAGGACCCATTGAAAGTCAATAAGTCCGCAGAAAATCACGAAAAACTGAACAACGGACACAGAATAAAACAACGGTCGTGTGCATGAGGCCTTAGCCTGGCGTATATAATTTGTCTTTCTTTTGCCGTATATTTATTAACCCTTTCGCTACCAGCGCCATATATGTACAGCCCTGTAGCGACAGGCAAACATGGCCCAAACACTTTAGTAAACGTTCCCCATTGGTTTCAAACAGCAGAGACCCACGGTTAATGACCGCAACTGGCAATAATGTCGATTGCGGTCATTAAAGCCTTAAATCCTGTGTTCGAGTGTGATCACGGCATCTAAAGGTTGAAAAACCCAGAAGCTCCCCCTTCCGGGCCTCTTAGGCTACTTTCACACTTGCGTTCGGGGCTCCGCTTGTGAGTTCCGATTGAAGGCTCTCACAAGCGGCCCCGAACGGATCCGTACTGCCCCAATGCATTCTGAGTGGATGCGGATCCGCTCAGAATGCATCAGTCTGGCAGCGTTTGGCCTCCGCTCCGCTCAGCAGGCGGACACCTGAACGCTGCTTGCAGCGTTCGGGTGTCCGCCTGGCCGTGCGGAGGCAAACGGATCCGTCCAGACTTACAATGTAAGTAAATGGGGACGGATCCGTTTGAATTTGGCAATATATGGCTCAATTTTCAAACTGATCCGTCCCCCATTGACTTTCAATGTAAAGTCTGGACGGATCGTCTGAAGCTACTTTCATACTTAGAATTTTTGCTACAATATAATGCAGACGGATCCCATCGTCTGCATTATATGAGCGGATCCGTCTGGGCAGACCCCAGACGGATCCGCTCTGAACGCAAGTGTGAATGTAGCCTTACCGGTATCCTCTGCGGCCAATGAGTATGCCGGTGACGTAAGAAATTAGCAATTCTGTACCAATATTGATATATAACATATTGTAAAAGAATAAAAAAAAAAAAAAAACTTTTTGTAGCCTCAAACACGAGCTACAAAACCATAAAAAAGTAAAAAAAAAATATAAATATAAAAAAGGTAAAACAATATAAAAGTTTAAATCGCCCCCCTTTCTGTAGAATTAAAAAATAAATACATAAATAACAAAAAAATATAAACATCGGGAGCATCACTGCGTCCAAAAGCGCCCGTACTATTAAAATATAAAAATATTTTTCCAATACGGCAAAAAAGGGTCAAAATAGCCGATTTGCCATTTTTTTCATTGCTTCTCTTAACCAGAAAAATGTAATAAAATGTGATCAAAAAGTCACACACACTCCGAAATGGTATCAATAAAAACTACAGATCGTCCCGCAAAAAATGAGCCCGCACACAGCTCAGTAGATATGACTAGTAAATAAAAAGTTAACCCTTAGGCCTTTTTATTTACTAGTCATAGGCGCACCTACATAAATAGGTCAGGAAAAAGCCTAGGGCTGCAACGATTAATCGACGTTGTCAACGAATCCCGTTATCCAATAATCGGCCGATTCGTTGCTATGCCCACGGGTCCTTGAACTTTAAATCACTGCATCTTTATTACCTTACAATGAAGCTCCAGTAACAGGCAGAGCGGGTGGCGGCGTAACGTCACTTACTCGCGTGATGCGCATGCTCCGCCTGCTTCATTCATAAAGTGGGCGGAGCAGGCGCATCACGTGAGTAAGTGTCGTTACGCTGCCGCCCGCTCTGCCTGTTACTGGAGCTTCATTGTAAGGTAATAAAGATGCAGTGATTTAAAGTAAAAGTTACTGCCGGTTAAGGAATACTGCTGTGAGCGGCGGGGCCGGGGCTGTTATGGGGAGGGGGATCTCTGGATGGCACTGTTATGGGGAGGGGGATCTGTGGATAGCACTGTAAGGCCTCTTTCACACGAACATGTGCGCTCCATGGCCATATTGCGGATCCACAATACGTGGGCGCCATTCCGTGGGCATTCCGCATCACGGATGCGGACCCATTCACTTGAATGGGTCCGCAAATCCGGAGATGCAGAACGAAAGTACGGAACGGAACCTTACGGAAGCACTACGAAATGATTCCATGGGGTTTCGTCCCGTACTTCCGTTCCGCAAAAAGATAGAACATGTCCTATCTTTTTGCGGAATGGCCGGATCGCGGACCCATTAAAGTGAATGTGCAAGAGGCCTTATGGGGAGGGGGATCTGTGGATGACACTGCTATGAGGGAGATCTGTGGATGACACATATAGCATAAGATGCTATATAGTGTCATCCATAGATTCCCCCCCCCCCCCATAGGGGATCCACAGATCCCCCTCCCCATAACGGTGCCATCCACAGATCCCCCTCCCCATAACGGTGCCATCCACAGATCCCCCTCCCCATAACGGTGCCATCCACAGATCCCCCTCCCCATAACGGTGCCATCCACAGATCCCCCTCCCCATAACGGTGCCATCCACAGATCCCCCTCCCCATAACGGTGCCATCCACAGATCCCCCTCCCCATAACGGTGCCATCCACAGATCCCCCTCCCCATAACGGTGCCATCCACAGATCCCCCTCCCCATAAGGCTCTATTCACACATACGTTATGGGGAGGGGGATCTGTGGATGGCACCGTTATGGGGAGGGCTGTAAAACGCCCGACACCCCAAGAAGTACAGGAGCTTCTTTGGGGCGTCTTGTCGCGCGTTCCCGTACATAGACTTCAGCGGGAACGCGCGACAAAGGGCGTTCCCTTGTTCCGGAGCCGCGATTGTAAACGCGCATACAATCGCGCATAAAGAGCGCTCCATCCCGAACGCTCAGGTCTGAACCCAGCCTCAAATGGATCTGTGTACATCAGTTCTGCGTTGCGTGAAAAATGCAGCATGTTCTATATTCTGCATTTTTCACGCAGCCCTGGCTCCATAGAAGTGATTGGGGCTTCAGTGAAAAACGCATTGCATCCGGAAGCAAGTGTGGATGCAATGCGTTTTTCACTGATGGTTGCTAGGAGATGTTATTTGTAAACATTCAGTTTTTTTATCACACGCATGAAAAACGCATCAAAACGAATTGCACCCGCACGGAAAAAACTGAACGCAATTGCAGACAAAACTGACTGAACTTGCTTGCAAAATGGTGCGAGTTTCACTGAACGCATCCTGAACGTATACCGAGCCAATCCGTATCGTTCGTGTGAAAGAGGCCGAAGTCTCATTCGCTGTGCTGTTACTGTAAGGGTCCATTCACACCTCCTTATGCGTTTTGCAAATCCGCAAAACACGGACACCGGCAATGTGCGTTCCGCATTTTGCGGACCACACATCGCCGGCACTCTCATAGAAAATGCCTTTTCTTGTCCGCAATTGCGGACCAGAATAGGACATGTTCTATTTTTTTGTGGATCTGGAAGTGTGGATCCTCAAATGCGGATGCGGACAGCACATTCCGGCCCCATTGAAAATGAATGGGTATGCACCTGTTCCACAAAATTGCGGAACGGATGCGGACCCATTTTGCGGACGTGTGAATGGACCCTAACGGGCTGCAGATTTTCTGTCCACAATATTCACATGTTCAGGTTTTTTTCAGCAATTTTGATGCAGTTTTTGAAGCCAAAGCCAGGAGTTGATTAGAAAGAAAAAAAAATTAGAAATTAGAATTTGTCCTTTATTCTTTCTCTGCTTTTCTGATCCACACCTGACTTTAGCTACAAAAACGGCAAAATTTTTTTAAACAACCTGCATGTGTGAACATACCCTTACGCTGGGTTCACACCTGAGCGTTTTACAGCGCGTTCAAACGCGCTGTAAAACGCTCAACACATGAAAACCAATGCTTCCCTATGGCCCTGGTTCACACTTGAACGTTTTACAGCGCGTTGGAACGCGCTGTAAAACGCCCTACGCTGAAAAAAGTTCTTGAGCTTCTTTGGGGCGTTTTGTCGCGCGTTCCCGTACATAGACTTTCAGGAACGCGCGACAATGGGCGTTCGCTTGTCTCTGTATGCGCGATTGTAAACGCCGGTACAATCGCGCATACAGAGCGCTCCTTTCAGAACGCTCAGGTGTGAACCCAGGGTTAGGCCTAGTTCACACGAACGTTTTTTTTGCGAGTGTACGGGCCGTTTTTAATTTCAATGGTTCTGCAAAAAAAAACTGAATGTACTCCGTATGCATTCCGTTTCCGTATTTCCGTTCCGTTGAAGGATAGAACATGTCCTATTATTGCCCGCAAATCACTTTCCGTGGCTCTATTCAAGTCAATGGGTCCGCAAAAAAACAGAACACATACGGAAATGCATCCGTATGTCTTCCGTATCCGTTCCGTTTTTTCTGAACCATCTATTGAAAATGTTATGCCCAGCCCAATTTTTTCTATGTAATTACTGTATACTGTACATGGCATACGGAAAAACGGAACGGAAAAACGGAAAGGAAACGGAAACACAACGGAACAACGGATCTGTGAAAAACGGACCGCAAAAAACTATAAAAGCCATACGTTCGTGTGAACTAGGCCTAAGGCCTCATGCACAGTTTTGGTCCACATGTGATCCCCAACAAATGCAGCATACAGCATACGGTTGTCACCCGTTTGTTATTCACATCTGTGCGGGGCGCTCTGCAAATTATAGAACATGTCTTATTCTTGTCCGTTTTGCAGACAAGAATAGGAATGGGAGTGAGAAAATTGCGTCATGCACACTGCCGTCATCCGTATGTCGCAGACTGCACAATGAATACTGTCGGGTGCATGAAGGTCATGTAGATAGGAGTGACAGGCAGGTATAGAAGGTGAGGACATCAGTCTCTGAATAATGAATTATTCACCTCACAGATGGAGACATTTGGAAGCATTAGGCCTCTTTCACACGAGCGTGACGGATTAGGTCTGGATGCGTTCAGAGAAACTCGCACCATTTAGCAAGCAAGTTCAGTCAGTTTTTTTTGCGCGCGGGTGCAATGCGTTTTTCACGCGCATAATAAAAAACTGGAGGTTTACAAACAATATCTCTTAGCAACAATCAGCGAAAAACGCATTGCATCCGCACTTGTTTGCGGATGCAATGCGTTTTTCACTGAAGCCCAATTCACTTCTATGGGGCCAGGGCTGCGTAAAAAAAGCAGACTATAGAACATGCTTCGTTTTTCACGCAACACAGAACTAATGCGTGAAAAAAACGCTCGTGTACATAGGCCCATTGAAATGAATGGATCAGGATTCAGTGCGGGTGCTATGCGTTCACGTCACGAATTGCACCCGTGCGGAAAACTCGCTCGTGTGAAAGGGGCCTTACAGTTTATTTCTAGACCTGAGCACGCTCTCTCTGTCAATCATGTTATGGTGCAGCTGATGCACGTCTGCAAAGAGTCCTTAATTTATGGCCTAATGAAGTCATTGTAGGATCAATACATGTAGAGGAAATGCCCAATATTTACTCACCGTACTAGAGAGAGGATATGTTATCTGTGGAGTAAAAAGCTCAGAGGATACAACACAGCAGCCCAGACCACAGCGATGGCAGATCCTAGATGATGTGGGTTTATACTGTGCCATGTTTTATCCATATATGTCTATAAAATACTGCACCTTTCAGTTATTTGGTGTAAAATACCGTATGCCCATTCATTCAATGCAACAGTGCACACTGCATTTTGAGCTCCTGGTGTTAGGCTGCAGATTTCACCCAGTGCATTGCAGTATAGTGGCAGAATCAACATGTACACTGCTACTGAACACAAAATAAAGGGGGCACCAGCTTTGACCAAGCACCGCTAGCAGTTTATACATTTAATCAATTAAGTTGCATTAAGTCTTCCTTTTTTAATTTTCCGTTAGTGTACAGTTTATCTCGATTGAAAGTAGATCAACTACTGTCAAGGTTTTCTGTCACTAATGGGAAGTAGGTGATGGGGTAATGGCCCCTTATGGGGGAGATTTATCAAAACTGGTATAAAGGAAAACTGGCTTAGTTGCGCATAGCATCCAGTTAGATTCCACTTTTCATTTTTCAGAGCTCCTTTGAAAAATGAAAGGTGGAATCTGATTGGTTGCCAGTTTTCTTTTGCACCAGTTTTTATAAATCTTCCTCTATATGGCTTTTATGAGACCCATGGAAAGGGGCTTCATCCACTGTCCTGTGAATGACATTCTCACCTGAAATCACTCCCCTTTCATCAGACATCACACTGCTTGCAAATGAGATGGGAACTAATCAGTGGCTCCTGCCATGCTTCTCTCCAGCAAGTCATGTGTTTAATACATTTTTTTTTTCTTACAGGAGGAATCCTGATAAAATGATCATCTCTTCAATGCTTTAGAGATGATGAAAAAAAGTTTGAGACAAGTAAGTTTTCTTAACAAAAACATATGATTTTATACCAAGATAAGGCTACTTTCTCATCTGCGTTATTGCTGTCCGGTTTTGAAATCCGACATGGGATCTCAAAACTGCAGCAAAACGCTGCCGTTATAATAATTCAACTGGCTGCATCCGTTCACAACAGATCCAGTTGTATTATATCGAAAATGAAGAAACCGGATCTGGCACAAAAACCATTGTAAGCAAATGAGCTCTAGATCTTGTTTTTGCATGTCCGAAAAAAAATGGATCCAACACCATTGACTTACATGGTTTTTGGTGCTGGGTCCGGCTTCTTCAGTTTCCGATGCCGCACACAGACACTGCTTGCAGCAATTTTGTGTCGTGCATGGGAACACAACAAACCAGAATGAAATGCATGCTGGTGCACTCCGTTCCGGTTTGTTCAGTTTTGTCCCCATTGACAGTGAATGGGGACAAAACTGAATAGTTTTCCTCCAGGTTTTGAGACCCTCTGCTAGAGCTCAAAACCGGACAGCACAACGCAGATGTGAAAGTAGTCTAGCAGTGATTTCCATATAAATGCATTTTTGACCCATAAACCCATACCTAACCCCGTATAGATCGCCTATTCACTTTTATTTTAATTGCATAGAATTCTGGGCTGGGCAAGGTTTTGTGCTATAACCTTACGTATATTTGGTAGCTGAGAGCACAAGTGATATGTCAGATCTCTCATTCGTTTAAGGCCTCATGCACACGACCGTTGTTTTGGTCCGCATCCAAGCCGCAGTTTTTGCAGCTTAGATGCGGACCGATTCACTTCAATGGGGCCGCAAAAGATGCGGGCAGCACGCCGTGTGCTGTCCTCATCCGTCGCTGTGTTCCGTGGTCCACAAAAAATATATAACCTGTCCTATACTGGTCTGTTTTGCGGACAAGAATAGACAGTTATATCAATGGCTGTCCGTGCCGTTCCTCAAATCGCAGAACGCACACGGACGCCATCCATGTTTTGCAGATCTGCAATTTGCAGACCGCAAAGCGGACAACGGTCGAGTGCATGAGGCCTAATTTGCAGTGGTCACTACTACTGTGATCTTTTCCATTTGCAGCCTCAATTTACTAGAAAAGTTGAAAGAAAACAGAGATTAATTTCCCCGTTAAACTTTTTTATTCTTTTTATTCTAACCATCTAAAAAAAAAACCACCACCACTTAATGGGATCTTTGACTTTTTTGATTGCATACTACAATTTTAATAAGTAGAAAGATTCAAGAAAGCTTTAAAGGAAATTCCAGTTCCAACCACTGTGTGGCACTATTTCTTCACAGAAGAATAAGCTTTTTTTTTTTTTCTTATTTCAGAAAATAAAGCGCATTTCTGTGACAGTTAATTTAAATGCGCGATATTCGCCTTAGTGTCCTGTCTGAGTGTAGATGGAACGCGCATGGACTGAACACGGACACATTTTAGGCTGGGTTCAGACCTGAGCGTTTTACAGCGCGTTCCTACGCGCTGTAAAACGCTCAACAGGCAAGAACCAATAATTCCCTATGGGAATGGTTCTCACCTGAGCGTCACAGCGCGTACGATCGCGCTGTAAAACGCCCGACGCCCGAAGAAGTACAGGAGCTTCTTTGGGGCGTCTTGTCGTGCGTTCCCGTACATAGACTTCAGCGGGAACGCGCGACAATGGGCGTTCGCTTGTCTCTGTATGCGCGATTGCAAACGCCCGTACAATCGCACATACAGAGCGTACGTTCAAGTACGCTCAGGTCTGAACCCAGTGTAAAACAATGGGTCAATTCACACATCCACATTTTTCACATAGACCATCGGTCCGTACAGAGAAAATCGCTGCGGCACTACTTTGGTTCTATTTTTGCACTGGACCTGCCTATTTTTAAGTCAAAGGATCTGTGATGAAAAAAATGAACAGACCACATACGGGCTCCATCTCTGTATATGCTCGTAATGTCAGTTTTTTTGCAGACAGTTTTATAATGCTTGTCTGAATAAGCGCTTTGAAAGACTTTATGATTTGATAACTTTCCCATTATTATATTATTGTTCTTGCTCCTTTTTGGGTCTATTATACCATGTATGCCTGCATAGAACTAATGTGCTAAAGTCCAATTTCCTATTCAGGCCTGAAGTTGTGTGGGGTATTTTTGTTATTTATTGGTTCATTAAAGAAGCACTCTCACAAAAATGTTTATTCTCTGATCTGTTAGAAAGGTACATGATGTAAACTATAGTGAAGGTAATCTTACCAAAGACTATGGGGGTCATTTATCAAAAGTGGTACAGAAGAAAGCCTGCATAGTAATCAGATTGATCCTTTTATTTTCCTTTCAAGGAGCTCTGAAAAATGAAAGGTGGAATCTGGTTGCTAGGGACAACTAAGCCAGCTTTCCTCTACACCACTTTTGATAAATCTCCCCCTATATTTGTGAGTTATAACCTCCCTTCTGGTCCTCAGCTGTGCAACCAACACCCTGACTCTCCAAATAACACAACAACAATAACACCAAACATAGGAGGGAAAGGGGTGAGGTAATAAGGCCTGGAAACTGGGGAAAGGAGATGGACACCTCCTAGTAAAACCCTAATCAAAGTCCTGACTAACTACCAGTATGAACAGACCCCAGAGGTAGGTGAGTTCATACACAGGAATACCTAATATCCTCACTCACTCTATAGGGCCCTGTTACTAATGTCAGGACTGAGACAACCTGTTCCTCCAGAAGGAAGGACGAAAAGGAGTCTCCCTCAGTGCTTAATACAAATGACAGGGAAATGCAACACACAAAATAACCCGAACAAAATACAAAGGGGAAAGAAACCACTTTAACTTCAAGTGGCTATGGCAGCACCAGGAACTTAGCCGAGATCCACACACCAGCTATCCACAACTCAAACTGAAGCTATAAACCGCATAGCATAGTGGGAGAAACAACAATAAATGGAGAAGGTTAAATCACCATAATAGCCACACCTGGGGATAGAAGGTGAGGCAAGCACCAGACACAACACAGACGTCATTTGATCCAAACGGAAAACAAAATGTCAGTCTCAACGATCTCCTCTCGCTGGAACGTCTGTGACATATGTGTAGACAGACAGTTTTTCTATGTATTCCTATGGGAGCCTCAATGTCTGTCTCAGAGGAATGAATAGAAAATACTGACTTCCTGTCCTGTGTCAGTTGGAGATCAGTGATGGTCACATGACACAGCTGAGGATCAGAAAGGAGGTTATAACTCACAAATACAGTCACTGGTAAGAAGATTACTTTTACTGCAGTTTATATCACGTACCTTTCTAACAAGTCAGAGAATAAAAAGTGCGGGAGTGCTTCTTTAATGAGGAGAACTTGTCTTAATAGTGTACACTGGCCCAAGGTGCCAGTGAAAACAACACAAAGACAGAAATTATTGGCATTAAAATGAGCACCACAGCGGGGAAAAAATAAATAAATCAGATTTAAAGGGTTAAATAACTTTGGGCCGTTGTCTCCCAGTTTGAGTACTCAGATCGGGAAGTCCAGTGTAAAATTCAGCTAGGTGCTATATCAGCCTACTGGGGTTCTGGACATAAAAAGTGGCATCAGATAAGTAATTGTATTTTCAGAGAGGTAAACGACTTTATGCCACTGATAATATGGCACACACACAGATGGATGCCCTGCGTCAAACTGAATTGAATCCAGGCTGGCCAAAAGTTTCTGGCCATACAAACTGGCATCAGAATGGGCAGATGGCTAATTTTTTATGTTTCATGATTGTACATATGTTTTAGTGATGCAAAATGCCATTCCAATATGGAAGCTGTATGAATGGTCCATTTGAAAAGTGCGTCATGACTCCTCTATCACTGCCACCGCTTTTTCCACTTTGACATCAATCGGGGAAAACGTGTCATTGAGAACTGTGCTTAAAAACCTATGATGGTTCCCCAGGATTATTTTTTATAATTGAGACAAACGTTCTAAATTAATCTTAAGTCTTTGGAGGCCAGTTACTGTCTGCTTTTAATAATTGAGTGTCACATCTCTTCACATTCAATGCTTCCTTCCTGGCTTTTCCTCTTTCCTGGCTGGCTGTAGTTCTAGTTTACTTGAATTTTGCAACACATTTTGGACGTTTCTCTTGGTTACTACATTTAGATCTGTTAATCATTTTCCAAGCTTCTGATACATTTTTTTCAACTCTTAACCTACAAAGTCGGATTTGAATGTCAACTGTGGTTTCAGGGAAGTAAGTGATGTTGTAGTGGTCTGGTATTAATCAGATAAAGCAATTATTTGTCTTCACCTAGAAGGATGTTTTTTACATTTTGAGACAGAGAAGTGAAAGATAGGACTACGATTAGGCTGTGTGTGACATTTACAATTAATCTGGTTTGACAATTATTCTATTGTGGGGATATCTTGGATTTTCAGTCATCTATGTTCTCCCTCTTGCCACACTTCATGATATCGCACCTGTAAAAGGCACCCCGTGCTTACAATGAACAGACAGGGCAATACTTTCCACAGGACAGTCATCTCCTGAAATATTAATATGCTTGAAGACGCTGTTCCTACTATTGTCACCTGTGCCTTCCCACTAGTGCCATGTAAGTCATCTGACATTATGAAACTCTACAGGCCTTGTCCTCGCATAAAATCCCGGGTCCATTCACACGTCCATATGTGTTTTGAAAATTGCGGATCCGCAAAACACAAACACCGGCAATGTGCGTTCCGAACTTTGCAGACCGCACATCGCCAGCACTCTCATAGAAAATACCTTTTTTGCGGACAAGAATAAGACATGTTCTATTTTTTTGCAGAACAGAAGTGCGGATCCGCAAATGCGGATGCGGACAGCACATTCCGGCCCCATTGAAAATGAATGGGTCCGCACCTGTTCCCATTTTTGTTCCCATTTTGTGGACGTGTGAATGGACCCTAAGAGGACACATCACTGTCTCCCATAATATCATCGCAATTCTTTCCTTAAATACAATGTGCTGCAATTATCCCATGAACTGATTGGCTGCAGGCTGTTGTGTTCCTCCCTAATTCAATTTGAGGCTCGGCTATTGTGATTTCACGTACGTATTTTGGCTACATGTATGTGTTTTGCGGTCGGCAAATTGCGGATCCGCAAAAAGAAAACGGATGACCTCCGTATGCCATCCGTTTTTTTTTTTTGCGGATCCATTGTAACAATGCCTAAAACAGACAAGAATAGGACATGTTATATTTTTTTTGCGGAGCTACGGAATGGACATACTGATGTGTATAGCACACAGTGTGCGGTCTGCATTTTTTGCGGAACCATATTGAAATGAATAGGTCTGCATCCTATCCGCAAAAAAAACAGAACTGACATGGAAACAAAATACGTTTGTGTGCATGAGGCCTTAATCTAAGATTAAAGTTTTTATCTGGTGTAAAGAAGACTTCCATCAAAAGTAATTTTAAGTTGCAGAAAACAGGCCGGATTCACTCGTCTGTGCTGTGAGTTTGGGCCACGACACATGCAAGGAATACAGACATAACATACCCTTTAGTCAATAGACCAAAGGATCTAAAGATCAAGGGGGTGAGTTATCCAACTCGTGTAAAGTAGAACTGGCTTAGTTGCCCATAGCAACCAATCGGATTCCACCTTTCATTTTTCACCGCTTTGGAAAATGAAAGGTGGAATCTGATTGGTTGCTATAGGAAACTAAGCCAGTTCTACTTTACACCAGCTTGATAAATCTCCCCCCAAAAGTCTATAAAAGAATATATACTGTGTACGTTACAGTGTGACCAGTATTAGATATATTCTGAATGGAGAATAGGAAAATGCTTACACCTAACTGGGCCCCTTTCTATACAGACCACACTACCCAATTTGAGTAAGCACTCCAGATCCCATGGCACACATTGGGTCCCTGCACACATGACTGCTTCTAATGGTCACTCTGGGTGGATGTATTTCCTCATAAGTGGATTGGTCAGCATGACAGATTATGATTGATACACCATTCCCAGATGTACACACAGGGGGATGCAGGAAGCAAGAACTGCAGCTGAACTACATCACTTTCATCTTAAATAGATGTGCATGGTCCGAGCACACATTGCGCAGACACTGCTGCTCTGGGATTGTTGTCCTATTTTAATTTTTTTTAACATAGCTGAAAGTCAGCACATATGCCTTATTTAGTGAACTCTGCAGACTCTTGTGCCGGAACAGACTGCCGGAGTTCACAACGCATATACAAACCCAGGCTAAAACAAGGAACAGTGCTGTGTACAGTTAGAGCAGCTAAATGTAATGATACCTTCAACTTCAGTTGCTTCATTCTGGAAAAAAAGTACTTTAAATCCATATGTAAATGAGTTAAGTGCACTGAGGGCAGACTGAAGCACCTCTGTGCACCCTTGCTCCTCCTGCATTCTCTGCAAGCACATTATGGAGGACCTGGAGAGACATATATAGGATGACATTATATTAGCCCATTAGCGATAGTAGCAGGGTGCAGTAGCGGTAAAACTACTCTGGGGTGTTACATAGTGATCTGTGCACATCTGTCACAGCTGCAACCAATTGTTGGTCTCTGTAATACACAGGATGTCACTGCTGAGGCCAGTGATTGGCTGCAGTGGTGACTGATGTGCATGGGATACCACCAATGCAGCCAGGAAAACAAACAAAAGGACCGGTGCGCAGGGGAGAAAAGGGGTGAGTATTGATTCTTTTGTTATTATTCCACATGTACAAGGGCTGAACGAGTTTTCTAAATGCAATCTCTAATATAATGCTTTGGTATACTCAGGATGCCAAAACATTGTTTATTAAGCTGTGCCTTTGACATAGCCATGGAAGGGCTGGAAGCCTTTGTTAGGCCCCTGGCCGCTATGGCAATTTATTGGTACCCTGCATTTGTAGAGAGAGACAATGAGGGACATATCTTTTGCTATTGTGGAGTTAGAAAGTTGCCAATTATGCTGCACAGCATATTTGTACCATAATTTTCAACTTTTAGCTTCTCGTCACTTTTCTATTGGGTTAGGCATTTACAAAAAAAGCAGAACATATCAGGGCTACTGGATTTACTATATGTATGATTATTTATATATATATATATATATATATATATATATATATATATATATATCTCCAGTGATTGGCCACAGTTGTCACGTGCCTACACAGAAGGTAACCGCTGCCCTAAACTACTAAAGAAAAGAAAGATAATCTATACATGCACAATACACTCTCTGACAAATGAACACTATCAGGGGTGGACTGGCCATAGACCCTACAGGGATTTTTTCTCATGGACTGATGCCCTGGGGGCCAACCAAGCCCTTCTCAAGCCACCGACTGGCCATGCTCTCAGCCAGCACCGGTGGGTACCCTCCTGCATTCAACTGTATCATCATCCTCAGGACAGTGAAACAGTTGAATACTGCGGCAGTATTTTGGTCTGCATTGTGTATTTGGTGCTGCTGGGTAAGTATTTTGTGCTGTACTATGGTACTGCTGGCTCTGCTATCTGTCACTTTTTAGCCATCTACAACATGGAGCCACTTTTAGATTTTTTTTGACCCAGGGCCACTTTAAGTCCCCAGTCCGCCCCTAAACACCAAACACTCTTCTGTCATCTTGACCAAATAAACAGTTTACTTCCAATCTTGTGGGCTTCAAAATATCAGTTGATTCTGATAGAATTGATAACTTATCAGATACTGAGATAAAAGAAAATAAATACAAAAAATACTGTAATACATGGGACTGGTTCCTAGAAGTAGAGAAGAAGAATAGGATTCTGTAAACTCAATGCAAGTTCAAGCCCATAAGCCCACTGTACCAAAACAAACCTGAACCCAGCACCTTCCTAGCACTTCTGCTCTTAATCTGGCGTAACGTAGATTTATTCCTTTCTCCTTCATTTCCAAAGAATTATAGTATTTTATTTATTCATTTTGCTTAATGAACTTGATGTAGTAGTTTTCTTCAGTTTGGCTCTTGTAGAGTCTTGGCAGTGTGCCTCAATAGTAAATTTGAGCCTTTCTGTATCCAGAGCTGGGTCTTAGGTCCTGGCAAAGACCCTTTCTCACTGATGGAAGGTTTTAAGAAAGGAGAAAAAATACCATTACATCTGAAAGACTGCCAAATCCCATCAAGCTGCCATCTATTGTACCGCACAGCCCTCTGAAGATTTAATTTTCCTAAAATTGCAGTGCACCTGCTTAAAAGAATAACTACCTTGTCACACAATGACATGTTATGTTAAATCGTTCATATTGTATTTATTAGATCCACAATGATTTTATATATTTTTTTCTTTTTGCTTCCTCGGGCTTTGCAGGCTGACATATTAAATAACGCTTCCGTCTCAAGTTTCCTTTCAGAATTGCACAATGTGTTTATCTAGTATCTCTTAGTGTGAAAGAGCTAGCTGGTCCAGAAATGTGCCACCGTCATGGCAGGGTGTTAGTTACACAGTGTGACACCAGGTTAGACTGGATGCCCATGTGTATTTATTAACTGTTCTTTTTAACACACGTAAACATTATATATTTTTTTTCTATTGAATTTTTTTGTAGTCTTTGGAGAGTCTAATTCTAAATTTTATTCCTTGCAATTTAGTGTAAAGACAAAAATTGTGAGCATTGTACAGAGTTATGTTACTGTGATGATGTACAGATCATATAAGCACATAAAGGCTGCCCCCCTTTTTATAGTTATACTTTGTTGGGCTTCAGCTGCTACTTCTCCTTGTGCTGTGGATCTACCACAGGGGGTATATTTTGAACAATGCACAAGATCTGTCCTGTAATGTGTTGCAGGCATATTCAACTGGTGGTATTTGACTAATTTATTTTGTTGGTAATTATCATCATGTTACAGCTCACAGTAAATGCTGGTAATGCCTTATTATCAGTATAGTGAGCTATAGACATGTATTACTCATAATCTTTATCATTCATTATGGTTTTCCAATATGTCCATTAACAATTTTGTCTGTCCGTGATTTTGGGATGTTGTCCAGGAAAAAAAGAAAAATTCTGGTTGGCAACCCTGGTGCCAGTGCTGCTTAAACTGATGTGGCCAAGCTGAGCATGCTTATTGCGATATTTGTATGATGATCACCATTACTATGCTTTCACTACAAACAAGGATAGAAAAGAATTGGGGCCAATCTATAAGATGCAACTTTCCTGGAGAGCTTGGGGTAGGATTGTGCTTTTATGTAGCAGACAAAATGCGAGGGGTGTCTAATCTAAAACATGACTTTTAATGATCAATTAAAAAGAAAAAAGGAGAGAGGTAATAACGATACACAAATAGAGGAATGACGATACACAAATAGAGGAATGACGATACACAAAACCTCTTCCAAAAACAATAAGTACGGTAATAACATCCAACCCGGGTTTTGCTTACCAATTCTGTTGTACTTCTCTGGCAGACATTAGGGAGACTGTTCCACAGGATGTAAGTGGTGGTGCTTGTCCAGTTGGGTTCCAGGTGCTTTTGCAATGAGAATGGTAGTGAGTGATGTGGCTGACCTTACGGAACCATAAGAAGGGGAGGAAGAGGCCATGTTAACACTACCTATCCAACACAGTGCACCCACCCTTCTAGAACCTAACCCTTTCACAGCCAATACACCCTAACAATGTAACTCGTATCATTCCCAACATCTTCCCAAATTATCTTTCTGGAGAATCTATGGCAGACATGACTTTAATTTTCAACTGGGGGATACAGGGTTTAAGATACAACTGGCAAGGCCATGTCCCAATGTGAGGGGTGCCTCAACAATGTCACTCTTGCAGTAGTAACTTCTATCAGCTTTGATCATCAAATACCTTACTGTCTGACTCCAGTGCTCAGCCATGCAAGTTCTAGACCCTCTTGGCCCTTCCTTTTATCTGTGTCTTTGAGTACTGTAGAAATGGTAAGATTTTTCTTTAAAGGGATTCTGTCACCTCCCCTCAGCCAAAAAAAGATTTAAAAGCAGCCATGCAGCACAGCTTACCTGGATTAGGCTGTGCTCTTTTATCTTGAAATCCGTCCAGCAGTTACTGCAAAAAACTACTTTGATCAATGAGGAAATGCGTCCTGAAGGTGCCCAGAGGGGCGTTTTTTTTCTTCCTAGTGAGCCCAGTACCGCCCCTCTTTCAGTGCCCAGCCCGCCTTCCTTGTATTTTCTAACCGCCGCCCCCAGCCTGCCACAGCCTCCCCTCCCTCTCCTCCCCCTCCCTCACGCCGAACGAAGTCTCGCACAGGCGCAATACCCACTGAGGGCTGCGCCTGTGCGATCATCAGGAGACTGAGGGCAGGAGCTTCATCTTCGCCACTGGGCATGCGCCGAGCCCAGTGACGTCCGATGCTCGCTCTTCCCTGCTGACTGAGGGAAGAGCGAGCATCGGACGTCACTGGGCTCGGCGCATGCCCAGTGACGAAGATGAAGCTGCCGCCCTCAGTCTCCTGATGATCGCACAGGCGCAGCCCTCAGTGGGTACTGCGCCTGTGCGAGACTTCGTTCGGCATGAGGGAGGGGGAGGAGAGGGAGGGGAGGCTGTGGCAGGCTGGGGGCGGCGGTTAGAAAATACAAGGAAGGCGGGCTGGGCACTGAAAGAGGGGCGGTACTGGGCTCACTAGGAAGAAAAAAACGCCCCTCTGGGCACCTTCAGGACGCATTTCCTTATTGATCAAAGTCGTTTTTTGAAGTAACTGCTGGACGGATTTCAAGATAAAAGAGCACAGCCTAATCCAGGTAAGCTGTGCTGCATGGCTGCTTTTAAATCGTTTTTTGGCTGAGGGGAGGTGACAGAATCCCTTTAAGTAGATAATCCTCAGAGAAGGTGATTCCCTGGATCTTTGGTCCAGTTCTGTCAGGAGTGGGACACATGGAACTTACTCTCTCTTGCTCTCACCATTAACTCTACACTGAGTTAGGAGCAGATCAGGAGTCACACCAAACTTCCTGCAGGGGCTTTGCCAGAGTTGGTTAACTCCATCTCTTCCATACATAACCATACTGGGAATATACATGGCATAGCAGAGTTGATGTCTTACCAATATCAGCAATGGAGCCGCCAATATTAACAAGCAGAACTGCAGTATAAGGGGCCCCTTTACAAAGTCAGATGGTGTAATCCTTCCCGAAAGTTGTCTGCTCGCCAGTGGAGGAGAGAGATGCAGGATGAGTGATGGTTACTACAGTGTAAAGCCACCTTAAGGCCTCATGCACACGACCGTTCCGTTTTTTTCAGTCCGCAAATTGCGGATCCACAAAACACGGATGGCGTCCGTGCGCGTTCCACAATTTGCGGAACGGCAAGGGCAGCCTTTAATATAACTGCTTATTCTTGTCTGCAAAGCGCGGACAAGAATAGGACAGGTTATAATTTTTTTTTTGCGGGGCCACGGAATGGAGCAACGGATGCGGACAGCACACGGAACTGCGGCTCGGATGCGGACCAAAACAACGGCCGTATGCATGAGGCCTAAGGCTGTAGTCAAATGACCATTCTGATTCTCATCCATAAAACATGGACATATCTGGACATATGGGGTTCAGATGCATCCATTTTCTTTCTGGGCTCATTCATTTAAATGAATGAGTTCCTGATGGATAATGGGCAAGAATGATGTATGCTGCAAGTTTCTCTGGGACTGGCAGGAAAGTACTGTAATCTGAATCGGGCATAAAGCTTGTGACTCCTGTGGGGTTTCACTCTGGTAGATGGGGTAAGCGGGCGCAGTACAGAGGTAAACTACAAGTTCTTAACTCAAAACGTCAGTGTTTATTCACACTTGAGGCAATTGCACAAAACGGCACGTAACTTTGCAGTCTTGGTGTTAATTCACACACAATGGAAAGTTCATATAACACAAGTCACCTTGCTGGCAGTTCAGCCTCCAGTAGTCCCCAGCATGCAGCTCTCAGCCCTCCAGCACGGCACAAAGCCTGAGATCCCAAAAACAGAGACACCTCTGCCTATTTAAGGACAGCCAGGTGCTGCCAAAACCCAGAACGGCACTTAAACTCCAGTCCGGTATTTGACCTCACCTGGCTGGACACCAGCCCAGCCGCACATCCTGGGAGGAAAATACCTGCCTTGCCAGACACAATCCCTCACTGTGTCACACTCCGTATAGACAATGCAACTAAACTAATGTTACTGATTACGGCTGTGCTGGAAAACTAAAATGCAGGAAACTTAAAGGAATTATCCAGGCTCTTCCTTACCATAGTTTAGTTTTTCTTTTTTCTTTTTCTTTTTGCCTTCTGCATACTGGCAGTTATTTGATCCTACCTGCAAGCACTATAGCTTAAGGCCTCATTTAATGAACGTATCCATTTTATCGTCAGAAAATCTCTGATCCACAAAATACAGATCCTGACCACAAAACGGACAAGAATAGGTCATGTTCTATCTTTTTTTTTTTTTTGTGTGTGTGGGTGTGTGTGTGTAGAGATATATATATATATATATATATATATATATATATATATATATATATATATATATATATATATAATCTATCTATCTATCTATCATATTTTTTTATTATTTTTTTGCAATGGGTCTCTGCTGCGCTTTGTAGTTGAAAAAAAGGTATGTCTACACATACCACCCAGGTGGAGGCCTAAGCGTATGTTAAACCCTATGGATGCACTTAACATATTTGCTGGGAAATGCTTTAGGGCCATAACTGCACAAGTGCATTAGGCCTCATGCACACGACAGTTTTTTTTCACGGCCCGCAAAAACTGGGTCCGTGGGTCCGTGATCCGTGACCGTTTTTTCGTCCGTGGGTCTTCCTTGATTTTTGGAGGATCCACGGACATGAAAAAAAAGTCGTTTTGGCGTCCGCCTGGCCGTGCGGAGCCAAACGGATCCGTCCTGAATTACAATGCAAGTCAATAGGGACGGATCCGTTTGAAGTTGACACAATATGGTGCCATTTCAAACGGATCCGTCCCCATTGACTTTCAATGTAAAGTCTGGAGTTCTTTTATACCATCGGATTGGACTTTTCTCCAATCCGATGGTATATTTTAACTTGAAGCGTCCCCATCACCATGGGAACGCCTCTATGTTAGAATATACTGTCGGATATGAGCTACATCGTGAAAATCAGATCCGACAGTATATTCTAACACAGAGGCGTTCCCATGGTGATGGGGACGCTTCAGGTTAGAATATACTGAAAAACTGTGTACATGACTGCCCCCTGCTGCCTGGCAGGTGCTGCCAGGCAGCAGGGGGCAGACCCCCCCCCTGTTTTTAACTCATTGGTGGCCAGTGCGGCCGCCCCCCCTCCCTCCCCTGTAGTTAACTCATTGGTGGCCAGTGCGGCCTCCCCTGTAGTAAACTCGTTGGTGTCCAGTGGGCCCCCCCTCCCTCCCCTGTAGTTAACTCGTTGGTGGCCAGTGGGCCCCCCCTCCGTCCGCTATAGATAACTCATTGGTGTCCAGTGGGCCCCCCCTCCCTCCGCTGTAGATAACTCGTTGGTGGCCAGTGGGCCCTCTCCCCTCCCTCCCCCTCCTAATTAAAATCGCCCCCCTATCATTGGTGGCAGTGGTGAGTACCGATCGGAGTCCCAGTGTAATCGCTGGGGCTCCGATCGGTAACCATGGCAACCGGGACGCTACTGCAGTCCCGGTTGCCATGGTAGCTTAGCAATTTGTAGAAGCTTCATACTTACCTGAAGAGCTGCGATGTCTGTGACCGGCCGGGAGCTCCTCCTACTGGTAAGTGAAAGGTCTGTGCGGCGCATTGCTTATAGCACAGACCTGTCACTTACCAGTAGGAGGAGCTCCCGGCCGGTCACAGACATCGCTGCTCTTCAGGTAAGTATAAAGCTTCTACAAATTGCTAAGCTACCATGGCAACCGGGACTGCAGTAGCGTCCCGGTTGCCATGGTTACCGATCGGAGCCCCAGCGATTACACTGGGACTCCGATCGGTACTCACCACTGCCACCAATGATAGGGGGGCGATTTTAATTAGGAGGGGGTGGGAGGGGAGAGGGCCCACTGGCCACCAATGAGTTATCTATAGCGGACGGAGGGGGGGCCCACTGGCCACCAATGAGTTATCTATAGCGGACGGAGGGGGGGGCCCACTGGACACCAATGAGTTATCTATAGCGGACGGAGGGGGGGCCCACTGGACACCAATGAGTTATCTATAGCGGACGGAGGGGGGGCCCACTGGACACCAATTAGTTAACTACAGGGGAGGGAGGGGGGGCTGGCTACCAAGAAGTTAACTACAGGGGAGGGAGGGGGGGGGGGGGCGGCCGCACTGGCCACAAATGAGTTAAAAACAGGGGGGGGGGGTCTGCCCCCTGCTGCCTGGCAGCACCTGCCAGGCAGCAGGGGGCAGTCATGTACACAGTTTTTCAGTATATTCTAACCTGAAGCGTCCCCATCACCATGGGAACGCTTCTGTGTTAGAATATACTGTCGGAAATGAGTTTTCACGAAGTGAAAACTTAGATCAGAAAAAGCTTTTATGCAGACGGATCTTCGGATCCGTCTGTATGAAAGCAACCTACGGCCACGGATCACGGACACGGATGCCAATCTTGTGTGCATCCGTGTTCTTTCACGGACCCATTGACTTGAATGGGCCCGTGAACCGTTGGCCGTGAAAAAAATAGGACAGGTTATATTTTTTTCACGGCCTCGAAACACGGGTCACGGGCGCGGTGTAAAAACGGTGCACAAGCCGAGTTTTCTACGGCCCCATTGAAAGTCAATGGAGCCGCAGAAAAAAACGGAAAACGGCACAACGGCCACGGGTGCACACAACGGTCGTGTGCATGAGGCCTTAGACTGATGAGAATGTGACATATATCTGCATTTGTATTGAACATGGAAACCAACAGGTGTTTGTCCATAGTGGTAAGCATTTAAACCCCATTATGGCGGACTGTACATCCTTTCTGAGGGCGTATTGGAATGTTTTTTTTTTTTTCCATGGCGATCCTGAATAAATGTTTCCTTAAGTAACACAGTCATAGAAATAATATTTCATGATCAATAGATTTTATTGGTCATAACGGAAATCTCTCTGCATGTTGATAACTGAGCCAAGTTCCCAACTTTATTTTTTTCTTTCTACACATTCTAAGAACGGCATATTTCCTTTTAAGTTTCGTGTCATCTTGTGCCATTGAAATGAGAACCAGCTTTATAAATATTCACACAATTAAACAGAATAAAAGACAAGCCACCCCAAGGGTTTCTTTGATTGATGAAATCATAATGCAAGCTGACCAATAGTGGACGGGCACAAAAGCAGCTGTCACACGTCTTAAGCGTGGAGGCTTTAGTCAAACTGTTCAGTCATATCCATTGAGTATTGGCACATCCAACAATAACACTACAGCCCAGGCGGGAGAGGCGTGGGGATGTCGATGAGCTTGTTGCCCAGGGCCTCTTTAACTTTAAAAGTGCCTGTTTCAGTGAGTCACTTCATGAAGAAAAGTCCTCAAACAGCATGTGTCAGATGATGCAACCACCGGCTCATGTTCACAAGCCTGAAACTCGAGTAAATCTCAAGTGGTTTTTAAAGCATTCCAAAAAGAACTTGCAAGACTGATTTAATTTAAAATGAAAATAATAGCGTCAACACCAGGACAGGGTATCCAACCGAAAATCCTTTTGTAGCAAAGGAAAGAGAACCCTGATTACAGCGGCATTTTGAATTAGAATTCACGTAGGTTGTCAACCTTTATAATGAGAAAATGCTACCAAATGTTAGCAGCATTTAGAGTACAATATGGCATTTAGAGTACAATATGACATTGATGAGTGTGATAGGATATTGAGCACAATGTGGCAGTATTATGCTTTCCAGAGACCCTTACTGCAAAAGAAAACAATCTGTAATCAGCCAATTACATTACCTTTACATTCACCTATAGAAGACTAAAAACTGATTTTATCTATGTTTTTGGAGGAGCATTGATTGAGTATTGCATATAAAGACGTATATTTGTGTACAGCATTTGAATGGGGCTCCTTCGGCCCACCAGAGAAAATTATTTTGAAGGCTAATACTCATTGATAGAGAACATGTGCTCGTCCAGTTCTAATTCTGTGACTGCACACAATACTGTTATCAGTAAGGTAATTTAGGTTATTTTGTATCAGCCTATAAGAAACAGACTCTACTGGCAAGCGATTGGCTCTAAATGTGGGTTTCTCCTGCTGGACCTCTGGGGACCTGCTCTAATACTGTCCTATTATAATGTCAGAATTGAAGAATCCTGTTCATACATTTATGAGCCAGTCTTGAGCTGGTCATACACATTAGATGAATGTCAGCCAGGACCATGCAGCCATCTAATGTGTATGAGGTCTGTCCCTGATGTCCGATTTAGAGAAGAGAAGGATCTGTCTGTTGGACTTCAACATGGTTGATCCTTTTGTCCTCAGTGGATATAAGCCACCACAATCTGTGTTTGTTAATGGCTTCCTCCCTTTTCACCAATGCAAATCTAAGTCAATTTGGAATGTGTGTGGGGAATGTGGTGGGATAGCCAATGGCCAAATGAGCGTTCGGCTGACGGACGTCTTAGGTCTATGGCCAGCCTTGGTGTACAATACAAGGAAATGCCATCAAGTAATGATTGGTACGGGTCTGACTTCTGGGACCCCTCAATGATGACAATCGAAGGGATGCGGCACTAGTTTAGTACTGTGTCCTCTTCTTTTTCTCTGCAGCCCCAGCAATGCAGCTCCATTCAAATGATGACTATTGCTGCTTTGTAATTTGAATGACGACTACATAATATTTCAAAATGTTCTTTGCTTTCCGATCACCTGCTTTCTTACTACAGACTGCTATACAAAAGGCACACACTGTAAAGTTGGTTTACCTGTCATATATGTTCACTTTTTCAGTAAAAATTCATTTAGGTTTAGATATTTAACCACTTCAGCCCCGCTAGGTGAAACCCCCTTCATGACCAGGCCACTTTTTACACTTCGGCACTACACTCCTTTCACCGTTTATCGCTCGGTCATGCAACTTACCACCCAAATGAATTTTACCTCCTTTTCTTCTCACTAATGGAGCTTTCATTTGGTGGTATTTTATTGCTGCTGACATTTTTACTTTTTTTGTTATTAATCAAAATATAACGATTTTTTTGCAAAAAAATGACATTTTTCACTTTCAGCTGTGAAATTTTGCAAAAAAAACGACATCCATATATAAATTTTTCGCTAAATTTATAGTTCTACATGTCTTTGATAAAAAAAAAATGTTTGGGCAAAAAAAAAATGGTTTGGGTAAAAGTTATAGCATTTACAAACTATGGTACAAAAATGTGAATTTCCGCTTTTTGAAACGGCTCTGATTTTCTGAGCACCTGTCATGTTTCCTGAGGTTCTACAATGCCCAAACAGTAGAAACTACCCCACAAATGACCCCATTTCGGAAAGTAGACACCCTAAGGTATTCGCTGATGGGCATAGTGAGTTCATAGAACTTTTTATTTTTTGTCACAAGTTAGCGGAAAATGATGATGATTTTTTTTTTTTATTTTTTTCTTACAAAGTCTCATATTCCACTAACTTGCGACAAAAAATAAAAAATTCTAGGAACTCGCCATGCCCCTC
Organism: Bufo gargarizans; assembly: GCF_014858855.1. NCBI lineage: Eukaryota > Metazoa > Chordata > Amphibia > Anura > Bufonidae > Bufo > Bufo gargarizans. The sequence continues at coordinate 15,060,314 of NC_058090.1, read as the reverse complement.
ACAGAATACCTTGGGGTGTCTTCTTTCCAAAATGGGGTCACTTGTGGCGTAGTTATACTGCCCTGGCAATTTAGGGGCCCAAATGTGTGAGAAGTACTTTGCAATCAAAATCTGTAAAAAATGACCGGTGAAATACGAAAGGTGCACTTTGGAATATGCGCCCCTTTGCCCACCTTGGCATCAAAAAAGTGTCACACATCTGGTATCGCCGTACTCAGGAGAAGTTGGGGAATGTGTTTTGGGGTGTCATTTTACATATACCCATGCTGGGTGAGAGAAATATCTTGGCAAACGACAACTTTTCCCATTTTTTTATACAAAGTTGGCATTTGACCAAGATATTTTTCTCACCCAGCATGGGTATATGTAAAATGACACCCCAAAACACATTCCCCAACTTCTCCTGAGTACGGCGATACCAGATGTGTCACACTTTTTTGCAGCCTAGATGCGCAAAGGGGCCCAAATTCCTTTTAGGAGGGCATTTTTAGACATTTGGATCCCAGACTTCTTCTCACGCTTTAGGGCCCCTAAAAAGCCAGGGCAGTATAAATACCCCACATGTGACCCCACTTTGGAAAGAAGACACCCCAAGGTATCCAATGAGGGGCCTGGCAAGTTCATAGAATTTTTTTTTTTTTCGCATAAGTTAGCGGAAATTGATTTTTTTTTTTTTTTTCTCACAAAGTCTCACTTTCCGCTAACTTAGGACAAAAATTTCAATCTTTCATGGACTCAATATGCCCCTCAGCAAATACCTTGGGGTGTCTTCTTTCCAAAATGGGGTCAGTTGTGGGGTGTTTGTACTGCCCTGGCATTTGAGGGTCTCCGCAATCATTACATGTATGGCCAGCATTAGGAGTTTCTGCTATTCTCCTTATATTGAGCATACAGGTAATGAGATTTTTTTTTCCGTTCAGCCTCTGGGCTGAAAGAAAAAAATGAACGGCACAGATTTCTTCATTCGCATCGATCAATGTGGATGAAAAAATCTCTGCCAAAAAAAAAAAATGGAGGGGAAAGGCGTCTGCCAGGACATAGGAGCTCCGCCCTACATCCATACCCACTTAGCTCGTATGCCCTGGCAAACCAGATTTCTCCATTCGCATCAATCGATGTGGATGAATAAATCATTGCCGGGATTTTTTTTTTTTTTATATATATATATACAAAGTGCTTGCCAAAGCATAGGAACGCCGCCTCCTCCTCAGCTCGTATGCCTTGGCAAACGTATCTGTCACTGCAGAGGAGAAAATCCCGTCTTGCAGCGCCGCATACACCGACTTGCGTGTAATCTGACAGCAGCGCAATGCTTCTGTCAGAATGCACATCGGTGCTGCAGCTGGTCGATCGGTTGGTCCACCTGGAAGGTAAAAAGACAAAAAAAAAAAAAAATATAAAAAACCAGGCCACAACGCAATAATTTTATTAACTTTGGAACAGAACGTGTAACTTTAACTTTTGGAACTAAACATTAACCTGTTTGCTTACCTGTTTTTTTTTTTTTTTTTTTTTTTTTTTACCTTTATAGAACAAACCTCTCCTTCCCCATGGGTCAATGTGCAAAGCGCAAATCGCCCAAAGATGTGGCGAAGTGCGTTATGCACTTTGTCCCATGTGAAAGGAGACGTTTGCAGCAGCATGTGAGTGAATGGGCCCTAATAGCCCTGTGTGCCTGTCCTGGTGAGATGATCCCTATGCTAATAGTGTACCTGTGAGTGGTACTTCCGGAAACACTCTCCAAAGCATAGGGCAGGGTGGTCCGGACAGTCAGGACAGAAATAGCGGGTGTCACGCCTTATTCCACTCCTGCTACAGACACGACATCTTTTTCGGGGTGACGGTTGGGTTGAGGTACCAGGAACGACATTGGGGAAATGTCGCTCGTGTAGACGGCTAACTACACTGGTGGTTGGGGCCACGGAACCTCCTGGATACAGGAGGTTCTCGATGATCTCTTCCTGAAATTTGAGGAAGGATCCAGTTCTCCCAGCCTTACTGTAGAGAACAAAACTATTGTACAGAGCCAATTGAATTAAATATACAGACACCTTCTTATACCAGCGTCTGGTGCGTCGGGAAACTAAATACGGAGACAACATCTGGTCATTGAAGTCGACCCCTCCCATGTGGAGGTTATAGTCGTGGACTGAGAGGGGCTTTTCAATGACACGGGTTGCTCGCTCAATTAGTATTGTCGTGTCTGCGTGAATGGAGGAGAGCATGTAAACGTCACGCTTGTCTCTCCATTTCACCGCGAGCAGTTCTTCGTTACACAGTGCGGCCCTCTGCCCCCTTGCAAGACGGGTGCTAACGAGCCGTTGGGGGAAGCCCGCGCGACTAGTTCGCGCGGTACCACAGGCGCCAATCCGTTCTAGAAACAAATGCCTAAAGAGGGCCACACTTGTGTAAAAATTGTCCACATAAAGATGGTACCCCTTGCCGAATAAGGGTGACACCAAGTCCCAAACTGTCTTCCCACTGCTCCCCAGGTAGTCAGGGCAACCGACCGGCTCCAGGGTCTGATCTTTTCCCTCATAGACCCGAAATTTGTGGGTATAGCCTGTGGCCCTTTCACAGAGCTTATACAATTTGACCCCATACCGGGCGCGCTTGCTTGGGATGTATTGTTTGAAGCCAAGGCGCCCGGTAAAATGTATCAGGGACTCGTCTATGCAGATGTTTTGCTCTGGGGTATAAATATCTGCAAATTTCTGGTTGAAATGGTCTATGAGGGGCCGAATTTTGTGGAGCCGGTCAAAAGCAGGGTGGCCCCTGGGACGGGAGGCGGTGTTGTCACTAAAGTGCAGGAACCGCAGGATGGCCTCAAAACGTGCCCTGGACATGGCAGCAGAGAACATGGGCATGTGATGAATCGGGTTCGTGGACCAATATGACCGCAATTCATGCTTTTTTTGTCAGGCCCATGTTGAGGAGGAGGCCCAGAAAAGTTTTAAGTTCGGAAACTTGGACTGGTTTCCACCGGAAAGGCTGGGCATAAAAGCTTCCCGGGTTAGCGGTGATAAATTGTGTGGCATACCTGTTTGTTTCGGCCACAACTATGTCTAAAAGCTCCGCAGTCAAGAACAGCTCAAAAAATCCCAGGGCCGAACCGATCTGAGCCGTCTCAACCCGAACTCCAGACTGGGCAGTGAAAGGGAAAACTACAGGTGCGGCTGAAGTTGGGGACTGCCAATCAGGGTTTGCCAGCACCTCTGGGATTCTAGGGGCTCTACGGGCACGTCTTTGCGGTGGCTGCGACGGGGTCACTACTGCACGTGCCACCGTACCAGCTTCAACTGCCCTTCTGGTGCTCGCTACTTCACCAGGTTGTACGGCAGTGCTGGTACTAGGTCCAGGGAGGGCTGGGCTGCTGGTGTATGCCTCACCACGTAATCCGACAGCACCAGCCCCACTCTGCTGCTCTTGAAGCGGATCCTGCGCAACCTGCGGTCTAGCGACACGGGGCCGGGTACGCCTGGTGGTATCAGGGACCTCAGCCTCCTCGTCCGAACTTTGGGTCAGAGAGCCACTGCTTTCTACAGGTTCGTATTCTGACCCGCTGGATTCATCAGATGAGGGTTCCCACTCCTCATCCGACTGGGTCAGAAGCCTGTAGGCCTCTTCAGAGGAATACCCCCTGTTAGACATGTGGGCAACTAAATTTAGGGGTATTCCCTGAGACTACCCAAGAAAAAAAAAGCAAGCCTGTCTTACAAAGGGGAGGCTAGCGAAGTACCGGAGGCCGCTGCGGTTGATAAAAAATATCAAAACTGATTTTTTTATCGCCGCAGTGCGTGTAAAGTGAATGTGCAGTGATCAAAAAAAAATTTTTTTTTTGTCACTGCGGTGGGGCGGGTGTGGGCGAACGCACGTGTGGGCGACCGATCAGGCCTGATCGGACAAACACTGCGTTTTGGGTGGAGGGCGAACTAAAGTGACACTAATACAATTATAGATCTGACCGTGATCAGTTTTGATCACTTCCAGATACTATAAAAGTACAAATGCTGATTAGCGATACGCTAATCAGCGAATAACGGACTGCGGTGCGGTGGGCTGGGCGCTAACTGATCCCTAACTACCTAACCAAGGGACCTAAACTATACCTAAAACCTAACGGTCAATAACAGTGAAAAAAAAAAGTGACAGTTTGCACTGATCACTTTTTTCTTTTCACTTGTGATTGACAGGGGTGATCAAAGGGTTAATTGGGGTTCAGGGGGGTGATCAGGGGCTATAGTGTAGTGTTTGGTGTACTCACTGTGAAGCCTGCTCCTCTGCTGGATCCAACCGACGAAAAGAACCAGCAGAGGAGCAGGCAGCCATATAACAGATCATATTTACAAATATGATCTGCTATCTGGCACTTTGATTGGCTTTTTTAAAAATCAGCAACCTGCCAGCCACGATCATTGGCTGGCAGGTTGCTGACGAAATACCTCTCGATGAAATGCCGGCGCGAACTGCGCACGCGCGGGCGCATACTCGCGTCATCTCGCGTCTCGCGAGATGACGCGTATATGCGTGACTGTGCGCAGCGCTGCCACCTCCGGAACGCACATGTGCGTTAGGCGGTCCGGAGGTGGTTAAACCTATTGAAACCCAAAAGTGAAGTGCATTAGGTGCCATTAGCAGTCACTTCGTTCTTGTCCGTACATTGTGTAAGAGCATTTTAATTTTGATCCTTTAAGTGATTAGACTGATGAGATTTTCTGCTATTTTTTTAACCTGAGTGTTTGAGCACAAGATGGCAGTCTTGAGCTCTTTTGCAGAATCTATTAAAACCTTCTCATACTAGATAGTAACATGCACACGACTGTTGTGTGTTTTGCGATCCGCAAAACATGGATGGCGTCCGTGTGAGTTCAGCAATTTGTAGAATGGCGTGGACAGCCATTAATATAACTGCCTATTCTTGTCCGTAAAACAGACAAGAATATGACAGGAACGAAGCAACGGAAGCGGACAGCACACGCAGTGCTGTCTGCATCTTATGCGGCCCTATTGAAGTGAATGGGTCCGCATCCGAGCCGCAAATACTGCGGCTCGGATGCGGACCAAAACAACGGTCGTGTGCATAAGGCCTAACATAGTATAGGAGGCCGAAAAAAAGACATCTGTCTATCCAGTTCGGCCTGTTATCCTGCAAGTTGATCCAGTGGAAGGCAAAAAAAAAACCTGTGAGGTCTGTGCATGCGCAGACCGGAAGGACAGATCCGGCATTCCGGTATTTTGAATGCCGGATCCAGCACTAATACATTCATATGGAAAAAAAATGCCGGATCCGGCATTCAGGCAAGTCTTCAGTTTTTTGGGCCGGAAATAAAACCGTAGCATGCTGAGGTTTTTTCTTTTGCCTGATCAGTCAAAAAAACTGAATTGAAGACATCCTGATGCATCCTGAACGGATTGCTCTCCATTCAGAATGCATGGGGATAAAACTGATCAGTTCTTTTCCGGCATTGAGCCCTTTTGACGGAACTCGGTGCGGTAAAAGAAAAATGCTAGTGTGAAAGTACCCTTACCGAAAAGAATCCTCTTCTATGTTTGTGTACAAACCTTCTTTCCTCCAGACACAGAGGATGTCCCCTCGTCACAGCCATAGTCCTGGAGATAAATAGATGATGGGAGAGATCTCTGCACTGACCCCTGATATATTTTGATATAGTAATTACATTTTTCCTTAGAGTTTTTCAGTGCTTTCTCGTGCCCTCCTGTTTTAGTGATTTTTAAATGCTTTCTTTTTGTCATTTATTGCTTTCTTTACAGTTCTGTTTATCCACATTGGTTTCTTCTTGTTCCTTAACCTTTTATTCCCATAAGGTATGTACCTCTCACAATTAGATTTTAGGATGCTTTTAAAAATATCCAATTTTGTGGCTGTATTTTTATTTTTGAGGACTTTGTCCCAGTTAGGCCTATGGCCTCTCTTAGTTGGATAATTTAGTTTTTTTGAAGTTTGGTATTTTTGTTCCTCCCTGAAGAAACACTCTTTTGAATGATAATTGGAAGGTTATTACTTTATGGTCACTATTTTCGAGGTGTCCCCCGACCTGCATATCTGTTGTTCTGTCAGGTCTATTGGTTAATACTAAGTCCTGTGTGGCCGTCCCTCTATTCTGGTCCTAAACCAGTTGGGAAAGGTAATTATCTTTGGTTATTGCCAATAACCTGTTTTCTTTATGAGATGTACAGGTTACCATTTCCCAGTCTATATCTGGGTAGTTGAAGTCCCCCATAATAACCACCTCATTATGATTTGCCGCCTCGTCTATCTCGTTTAGTAGTAGATTTTCTGTGGACTCTGGTATATTAGGTGGTTTATAATCTCCTATTAGTAATTTTATTATTGTTTTTGCCTCCATGTATTTCTACCCACAGTGACTCCACATTTTCATGTCCCTCACTTATATCTTCTCAGACTGTGGGCTTTAGACAGGACTTTACATAAAGGCAGACCCCTCCCCCTCTCCGGTTTTGACGATCCTTTCTAAACAGACTGTAACCCTGTACATTAACCGCCCAGTCATAGCTATCATCCATCCGTCTATTTTTTACCCTACACCTTTCCTTCTGAACTGTTCTAATCCCTCCTTCTATTCCTCCCCCAGTCCCATTACCTTGCCCCCGGTCTCTATCTTCCCCTAAAATAATGTAATTACCCTCCCCCCCCAGTCCCTAGTTTAAACACTCCTTCAACCTTCTAGCCATCTTCTCCCCCAACACAGCTGCCCGTTCCCCATTGAGGTGCAGCCCATCCCTACGATAGAGCCTGTAGCTGATAGAGAAGTCGGCCCTGTTCTCCAGGATCCCAAACCCCTCCTTCCTACACCAGTTCTTGAGCCACTTGTTAACCTCCCTAATCTCCTGCTGCCTTTGTGTGGCTCGTGGTACCGGCAGTATTTCAGAAAATACTTCCTTTGAGGTCCTTGCCCTAAGCTTTTGACCTAAATCCCTAAAATAATTTTTAAGGACACTCCACCTACCTCTAACTTTTGTCATTAGTTCCGATATGGACCATGACCGCTGGATCTTCTCCAGCCCCTCCCAAGTCAACCCGATCCGCGATGTGTCCAACTCGAGCGCCATGAAGACAACACACCATTCGACGATCCCGGTCTTTGCGACAGATCACCCTATCTGTCAACTGGGAAGGAATAGGTCATCTTTTGTCCTGACGCTATCTCCAGGGCATTTTGGGGTCATATAGGGCTCTAGGTTCTGGCATATGAACATTCCTACCATTGAGGTCTGTTCATACTGATAGTAGTCAGGGCTCGGTCTAAGGATTCACTAGGTGGTGACCTTTCCCCTTTTCCTAGTTTCCAGGCCTAGTACCTTTTCCCTTCCCTCCTGTGTTCGGTGTGGAGTTTACTACCCACACCTTGCCGTGACAGTTATACATTTCTCATTCCCTTAGTGCATACTGGTGCCATCTCTTCCCCCAGGTAAATGACGCACATGCACCCTGTCATCCACCTGGTGTAAAACATGATTTATCAGTCCAGGCCATCTTCTTCCGTGGCTCCATGGTCTAGTTATGATGCTCACATGCCCGTTGTATGCACCTTCAGTGGTGGTCAGGGCGCAGCATGGGCACTCATAGCCAGCAGTAACTTTCTCAGCAGTTTGCTCTATAGTAGCTCTTCTGTGGGTTCGAACCAGATAGGCCCATCTTTATCCCAAAAATAACAGTATGCATGGGACACCCATGGTCCTGTTGTTGGTTTTTGCCAGGTCTGTTTCCTAGGACCACTTTTGGTTTGTACACCCCACAGAACCTGCTGTTTTCGAGATGACCTGTCCTGGTTGTCTATCCACAATGTGGCTCTTATAAAAGTCACTCAGATGCTTGTGCAATTTACTTTCTTCTTACATATCAACCACGAGAACGAACTGTTCACTTACTGCCTGATATATGAAGTGTGGAAGGAGGAGGCACACCAATAAATACAAATAATCCGAGGAGTGCAGGAGGGTGGTTTAAAATGAATGCACATCCAACAATATCTATGGATAAAAGTTTATATAAAGTTTAGACAACTACAAAAGACAGACACATTAACCACCTCCGGACCGCCTAACGCGCCGATGCGTCCGGAAGGTGGTTGCTTTTCTCCTCCTGGACGCATATACGCGTCATCTCGCGAGACGCGAGATTTCCTGTGAACGCGCGCACACAGGCGCGCGCGCTCACAGGAACGGAAGGTAAGCGAGTGGATCTCCAGCATGCCAGCGGCGATCGTTCGCTGGCAGGCTGGAGACCCGAATTTTTTAACCCCTAACAGGTATATTAGACGCTGTTTTCATAACAGCGTCTAATATACCTCCTACCTGGTCCTCTGGTGGTCCCTTTTGTTAGGATCGACCACCAGAGGACTCAGGTAGGTCAGTACAGTCGCACCAAACACTACACTACACTACACCCCCCCCCCGTCACTTATTAACCCCTTATAAACCCCTGATCACCCATGATCACCCCATATAAACTCCCTGATCACCCCCCTGTCATTGATCACCGCCCTGTCATTGATCACCCCCCTGTCAGGCTCCGTTCAGACGTCCGTATGATTTTTACGGATCCACGGATACATGGATCGGATCCGCAAAACGCATACGGACGTCTAAATGGAGCCTTACAGGGGGGTGATCAATGACAGGCGGGTGATCACCCATATACACTCCCTGATCACCCCCTGTCATTGATCACCCCCCTGTCATTGATCACCCCCCTGTAAGGCTCCATTCAGACGTCCGCATGATTTTTACGGATCCATGGATACATGGATCGGATCCGCAAAAACGCATGCGGACGTCTGAATGGAGCCTTACAGGGGGGTGATCACCCATATACACTCCCTGATCACCCCCTGTCATTGAACACCCCCCTGTAAGGCTCCATTCAGACGTCCGCATGATTTTTACGGATACATGGATACATGGATCGGATCCACAAAACACATGCGGACGTCTGAATGGAGCCTTACAGGGGGTGATCAATGACAGGCGGGTGATCACCCATATACACTCCCTGATCACCCCCCTGTCATTGATCACCCCCCTGTAAGGCTCCATTCAGACGTCCGCATGTTTTTTGTGGATCCGATCCATGTATCCATGGATCCCTAAAAAATCATGCGGATGTCTGAATGGAGCCTTACAGGGGGGGTGATCAGTGACAGGGGGGTGATCACCCTGATCACCCCCTGTCATTGATAACCCCCCTGTAAGGCTCCATTCAGACGTCCGCATGTTTTTTGTGGATCCGATCCATGTATCCATGGATCCGTAAAAAATCATGCGGATGTCTGAATGGAGCCTTACAGGGGGTGTGATCAGTGACAGGGGGGTGATCACCCTGATCACCCCCTGTCATTGATAACCCCCCTGTAAGGCTCCATTCAGACGTCCGCATGTTTTTTGTGGATCCGATCCATGTATCCATGGATCCGTAAAAAATCATGCGGATGTCTGAATGGAGCCTTACAGGGGGTGTGATCAGTGACAGGGGGGTGATCACCCTGATCACCCCCTGTCATTGATAACCCCCCTGTAAGGCTCCATTCAGACGTCCGCATGTGTTTTGCGGATCCGATCCATGGATCCGTAAAAATTATACGGACGTCTGAATGGAGCCTTACCAGGGGGGTGATCAATGACAGGGGGGTGATCCGGGAGTCTATATGGGTGATCACCCCCCTGTCATTGATCACCCCCCCTGTCATTGATCACCCCCCCTGTCATTGATCACCCCCCCTGTCATTGATCACCCCCCCCCCCTGTAAGGCTAAATTCAGACATTTTTTTTGGCACAAGTTAGCGGAAATTTTTTTTTGTTTTTGTTTTTTCTTACTAAGTCTCATATTCCACTAACTTGTGTCAAAAAATAAAATCTCCCATGGACGCACCATACCCCTCACGGAATCCAAATGCGTAAACATTTTTAGACATTTATATTCCAGACTTCTTCTCACGCTTTAGGGCCCCTAAAAAGCCAGGGCAGTATAAATACCCCACATGTGACCCCATTTTGGAAAGAAGACACCCCAAGGTATTTGCTGAGGGGCATATTGAGTCCATGAAAGATTGAAATTTTTGTCCTAAGTTAGCGGAAAGTGAGACTTTGTGAGAAAAAAACAAAAAAAATCAATTTCCGCTAACTTATGCAAAAAATAAAAAATTTCTAGGAACTCGCCAGGCCCCTCATTGAATACCTTGGGGTGTCTTCTTTCCAAAGTGGGGTCACATGTGGGGTATTTATACTGCCCTGGCTTTTTAGGGGCCCGAAAGTGTGAGAAGAAGTCTGGGATCCAAATGTCTAAAAATGCCCTCCTAAAAGGAATTTGGGCCCCTTTGCGCATCTAGGCTGCAAAAAAGTGTGACACATCTGGTATCGCCGTACTCAGGAGAAGTTGGGGAATGTGTTTTGGGGTGTCATTTTACATATACCCATGCTGGGTGAGAGAAATATCTTGGTCAAATGCCAACTTTGTATAAAAAAATAGGAAAAGTTGTCTTTTGCCAAGATATTTCTCTCACCCAGCATGGGTATATGTAAAATGACACCCCAAAACACATTCCCCAACTTCTCCTGAGTACGGCGATACCAGATGTGTCACACTTTTTTGCAGCCAAGGTGGGCAAAGGGGCACACATTCCAAAGTGCACCTTTCGGATTTCACAGGCCATTTTTTACAGATTTTGATTGCAAGGTACTTCTTACACATTTGGGCCCCTAAATTGCCAGGGCAGTATAACTACGCCACAAGTGACCCCATTTTGGAAAGAAGACACCCCAAGGTATTCCGTGAGGGGCATGGCGAGTTCCTAGAATTTTTATTTTTTGTCGCAAGTTAGTGGAATATGAGACTTTGTAAGGAAAAAAGAGAAAAAAAAAAAAATCATCATTTTCCGCTAACTTGTGACAAAAAATAAAAAATTCTAGGAACTCGCCATGCCCCTCACGGAATACCTTGGGGTGTCTTCTTTCCAAAATGGGGTCACTTGTGGCGTAGTTATACTGCCCTGGCAATTTAGGGGCCCAAATGTGTGAGAAGTACCTTGCAATCAAAATGTGTAAAAAATGGCCTGCAAAATCTGAAAGGTGCACTTTGGAATATGTGCCCCTTTGCCCACCTTGGCAGCAAAAAAGTGTGACACATCTGGTATCGCCGTACTCAGGAGAAGTTGGGGAATGTGTTTTGGGGTGTCATTTTACATATACCCATGCTGGATGAGAGAAATATCTTGGCAAAAGACAACTTTTCCCATTTTTTTATACAAAGTTGGCATTTGACCAAGATATTTTTCTCACCCAGCATGGGTATATGTAAAATGACACCCCAAAACACATTCCCCAACTTCTCCTGAGTACGGCGATACCAGATGTGTCACACTTTTTTGCTGCCAAGGTGGGCAAAGGGGCACATATTCCAAAGTGCACCTTTTGGATTTCACCGGTCATTTTTTACACATTTTGATTGCAAAGTTCTTCTCACACATTTGGGCCCCTAAATTGCCAGGGCAGTATAACTACGCCACAAGTGACCCCATTTTGGAAAGAAGACACCCCAAGGTATTCCGTGAGGGGCATGGCGAGTTCCTAGAATTTTTTATTTTTTGTCGCAAGTTAGTGGAATATGAGACTTTGTAAGAAAAATAAAAAAAATAAAAATCATCATCATTTTCCGCTAACTTGTGACAAAAAATAAAAAGTTCTATGAACTCACTATGCCCATCAGCGAATACCTTAGGGTGTCTACTTTCCGAAATTGGGTCATTTGTGAGGGTTTTCTACTGTTTGGGCATTGTAGACCCTCAGGAATCATGACAGGTGCTCAGAAAGTCAGAGCTGTTTCAAAAAGCGGAAATTCACATTTTTGTACCATAGTTTGTAAATGCTATAACTTTTACCCAAACCATTTTTTTTTTTTGCCCAAACATTTTTTTTTTATCAAAGACATGTAGAACAATAAATTTGGCGAAAAATTTATATATGGATGTCGTTTTTTTTGCAAAATTTTACAGCTGAAAGTGAAAAATGTCATTTTTTTGCAAAAAAAATCGTTACATTTTGATTAATAACAAAAAAAGTAAAAATGACAGCAGCAATAAAATACCACCAAATGAAAGCTCTATTAGTGAGAAGAAAAGGAGGTAAAATTCATTTGGGTGGTAAGTTGCATGACCGAGCGATAAACGGTGAAAGGAGTGTAGTGCAGAAGTGTAAAAAGTGGCCTGGTCATGAAGGGGGTTTCACCTAGCGGGGCTGAAGTGGTTAAAAAAAAATTATACAATATGAACAACGGCTTACTCAAGACCGTGACCCTTGAGGAAGCCAGACTGCGACCGGCGATACGCGTCGGACATCTCTCATTTATTCAGATCCACTGCATCAGCTGCTCATACAGGTTTTGGCTCTCACTACTTGACCTTATTGTGGTCTGTTCGTATTCATTAGTGGCCTTATCTTATTCAACATTTTCTTAATGCAGTTTATAGGTGGATATTGTGTATAGCTGGTATATATTGTAAGTCCTGATTTGTGGACGTTCAGTGGATTCTGTATGTGTCGGTTTTATCCTGTTACCGACACGTTGTTCATATTGTATACAATTTTTTAATGTGTCTGTCTTTTGTAGTTGTATAATAAACTTTTATCCATGGATATTGCTGGATGTGCATTCATACGGTGGTTCTTTTGACTCTTCTCTGGGTCTGTCTTGTTTTGTACTGCCTGATATATGTCACCCCTTGGCAGGTGCCATTGTCGCCAGATAATCCACTGTATTCACTTCACCTGTCAATGATTTCCATGTTACAGCTGAAAGGTGTATATTTAGAGGTAACCTACTGATAAACTGTAACCTAACTACAGTCTCTGCAGACTATATTGCAAGAGCTAACCTGAAGATTTCAGTAACGTATGCATCCCTTCCAATAATCTAATAGTGTATCTGATGTCCCTCTCCACTCCTAATATTTCTGACTTGGTAAATACTTATGTGAGTGTTCATTATAGTAATTTGGTCCACAATCACATCCGGTGCCATAGGTTACAAATATCTTTGTCACCTGCAACTTCTACAGTTTAGATTTGATATTGTAGACTGTGGTTTGTTTCCCATAACTTTTAACATAAAGTATTATCATAAATCACCAACAGAAAACTTGAACCTTTCTGGTATATACTAATCTATGACACATAGTAAATGTACAGTGAAATGGAATTGTGGCAATAGCACAAATGCGATGTTTACCTCTGCGGGTCATAAAAATGGAAAGTACACAGAATCTGGGGTTACTTTGGTCAGGGCCAGGCGGCAGATCTACAGAAATGAATTAACCAGCTGGTCATATAGACTGCTGTGGAGGCCAGGAAGCTTTGCAAAGGCAAGCTTCTGGCAAAGCTGACAGTTCATAAAAATCCATCTGCATGTAGATTTCCCTTTTACCTTGATTTCATATAATTTCTCTCACTCTCGACCTCCGTAATTGCAGTAACATTTTGCCAACAAGTTGATAATAAAGGAAATAAACACTGCTGCTTTTGGTTATTCTACAGTGCTGAGGAGATGAATTCAGGGCTGAGTGATGAAAGCAAATGGGAAAACGGGGGTCACCTTCAGAACCATTTACTGTGCTTGCTATTGACACGGTACACACTGATAACTGCCAAAAGGAAAACTAAAAGATCCTGATTTTCAACTTCTAAGAGCCTTGTAGTCCTTGGCTTACGCTCCTTGGACATTGGAAAACAAGCAAGTATAGAAGACCTAAATGGCTGGCAGCAGTATAGAACGCTCAGAGGAAAAACCTGGCTTGTCGAGGGAATTACCGGAATCAAAAGCAAATCAGTTTCCAATAGCAAAACAGCTGTGGAGCTTCTCTGTCACTAAGTATGATCAGCAGACATTGACAACTTGTTGTAATTTATTCATGTTATACACTTATTGACAAATAAATTGCGCACCCAGATAGAAATGTCAGATTTGTTCAAAATCCAGCATGCAGTTATGTCTCAGACAGATATGTAAATGATTACAGGTGTGTTCTGATTAGACAATTGGTCTTGCCACAAGAGGGTTTAAAAGTGCTTCCCTGCTGCACTATAAAAAGGCTCTCAGAGGCTACTTTTGGGTACCTCTTGGTGAGAGATCATTGACGGGTAGATATGCATCTGATGCACTCAAAGACATTTTTTCCCCGGTGGCAGACTTTGAGAGGAGTTGCATCATTGGAATGAGAAAAGCAGGATGGTCGTTTGGATGAACTACCGGTTATCTGGGCCATTCTGACCTAGCTGTTAAGAAGGCACGCACACACGATAAACAGGCTCCGTATGGCCCAGACAGATCAACAGTAGAGAGGATGATATCATATGCTGTCAAGCACCAGGCACAGGTGGCACCTTGATTACACACTCTTGTTTCTGCTTGGACTATTTCGAGGCGCTTAGGAGAAGGTAATTTGGTGTCATGGCGCCTATTCTGTCCTGCCATTGACAGCTAGCCACCATCATCATTGTTTGCAGTGGTGTCGTGAACTGGACTGGAACCATATTGTCTTTTACAATTAATCTAGGTTCTATATGTGCGATCCCACATTGTTTGGGTTCGACTATGGAGGCCTTGTGGTGAGTGCTTCAGTCCTGCCTTTGTTTTGGAGCAACCCAGTGCCCCAACTGCTGATGTGATGATCCAGGGAGCGGTTGTATATGACAGTTGGTCATCCCTAGTAGTGATACGAGGGACACTAACAGCTCAGTGATATGTGCAGGACATCCTGCTGCCACATGTGTTGCTCTCATGGCAGGGCTTCCAACTGGCATTCTTCAGATTGATAATGCTCTCCCAAACAGCAATTTTTTTCCAGCAATTTCTCCAGCAGATTGACGCACTGCCTTGGTCTGCCTGGTCAACAGATTTATTGCCAGTCAAGCATTTATGAGACCAGCTGAGATGCTAGCTTCTTCAACCTATGAGTGTGCAGGATCTACAGGCCCAGCTGTAACATCTGTGGGCAAATGGGCCACCGGAAACCATACCATGCCTCCATGCCCAACCATATCTCATTCTGTATCCAAGCTAGAGGCGGCCCAACGGGGTCCTAGAGCCTCCATTCAGTTGTACAGTTTACAGTTTTCCCCAATAAATGTATCCTTTAGCTCTAATATTGTGATCACTTATATATATGTGGTAATTACATTCACACACAAGTTTCATTCCAGTCCAACAACTCCTTCTTGGTGTGTTATTTTCTTTTGTCATTGTCAGTGTATTTTATTAAAGCTCAAACCTATGGCTAGTGTGAGAAAAGGACATACAAAATAAGTGTGCTTGCATTGGGCCGAATGTGGCCAATTAATTGTCCACCGGTTTGTTTTTACACACAATCCTACCATCATTATACCAGTCTAAGATGGCAGATCAGGAGGCACATTATATATGTAATTGAGTGAACTGGGGGAATATGGTAAAGAATCAGCCACATTTGTCTGAGCCTGCCATACATTTTCATTTTCAGCTGTCGGTGTCTGAAGAAAATCCAACTGCCCTGATTACATTTATGGCAGATAAACAATTGACGGCTGTAATGGTCAAACATGGCCAAGTCGACCAACATTTATTTTATGTGTTTGGGCAGCGTTATGCATGGGCGCGACACGTTCTCCAGGGCAAGAGACGCTGTTTGTAGCTGCTCTTTGCTTTGGCGCATTGATGGAGGACCTAAGTGTGGAACTGTTAGCTCCAAATCTCCAAATGTGTTTTCTAAATGATACATTTCCTTTTAAAGCTGCAGTTACACTTTGCATTTATACCACATTAAATGGGTTCTCCTGGATTGACATATTGATGACCCATGCTCAGGATAGATCATCAATATGAGATCAGCGGTGGTCTGACTCTCGACACCCCTGCCGGACAGCTTTTTGAGGGCAAGCCATGTCCTAGGCCATTGGTGGTGAACCTATGGCACGGGTACCAGAAACTGCACTCGGAGCCCTCTGTGAGCACCCGCACCCTGGAAAAAGTCTATGGTGTACCAGTATGCCTTAGACCTTACCTGCCATTCATCAGTGCAGGGCGCTCTATGAACAGCACAGGGGTGCACCACCAATGAGGCGATCACCTCAGGTAGGGGCAAGAGGGGGGCAGCGGAAGGGCTATGGGCAATGAACGCTTTTATTGTGTTACAGGTTAGGTTAAGAAATATGCATGGGGGGGGCGCCGTTTCAGTTTTCGCCTCAGGCTGCAGAAAGGCTAGGTGCACCCCTGCACTTGGCCTAGGTGCTCACAGAATGCCACAGTCTCTTCTTACCGCCGATCTCATATTATACTGAGGATAGGTCATCATTATGTAAATTCTTTAGAACCCCTTTAATGACGAGACGTCCTTGTGACTATCATTAAATGTTCTAATCACATGGACACAGAATCATTTAGAAAATGTACATGACATATTTGTAACTTTTCCCTGCCATGCTAGTGTGATAGAGAACAGTGTTTTGGAATCTGACAAGTCAGATGTGTGCGTCTCAGTAGGTGATCAACTGTGCACAAGATATTTTTATTTTCTTTAAAATATCTGTTTGTTTTTCATAATAAGATAGAATAAACAGCATAATGGAAGGGAATAAACTGATGGTGTCAGTGCTTAACCCCTTAACGCAGATCGCCGTACATATACGGCGGGGGATGCATTGCCAGAATGCATTCCGCCGTAAATGCACGGCGGGATGATTCAACGGGCACCGGAGCGGTGCGCGCCCGATCACTGCAGAGGTCCGGCAGTCCCTGGTAGCCGGGCCCCTGCTGTATCCGCCGGCATCAGTGTTTACAGCGATGCCGGCGGATTAACCCCTTCTATGCAGCGGTCCGTGCTGACCGCGAAATACAAGTGGTTTGCGGCAGGTGATTGATCGCATCAAGTCCCCGCACTGCTGTGGCGGGGACCCGATGCGTGACAAGGCAGCCAGATGCCGTGGAGAGGCTGCCCAATGCCCTGCACGGTATCTGGACCTGTCTTCTACGGGTGCCCAGGAGATCCAGCCTCGGGGCCATCTCCTAAGCAACCTGTTAGTGTACGGGGGCGGTGCTCCGGCGCAGTACGGCAGTGCACGGCGAAAGGCCACCGGACTAAAAGTCCTGCATGTCCGACTTTTTAGTCCGGCGGCCTCTGACTGCGAACTGCCGTACTGTGCCGGAGCGCCGCCCCGTCCCCATTATAGTCAATGGGGACGGAGCGGCGGCACGGCGAAATAGCGGAAGGACGGATCCGACAGGGTGAATAGCCTGTCGGATCCGTCCTGCCGCAAGTGTGAAAGTACCCTTACCTTGCCTCACAAAAAGTGTTTATATAGAGCAACCAAAAATCATAGTACCAACAAAACTGCCACCCTATCCCGTAGTTTCTAAAATGTGGTCCTTTCCTTCTGCGCCCTGCCGTGTGCCCGTACAGCAGTTTACGACCACATAGGGGGTGTTTCTGTAAACTACAGAATCAGAGCCATAAATATTGAGTTTTGTTTGGCTGTTAACCCTTGCTTTGTAACTGGAAAAAAATTGATTCAAATGGAGAATCTGCCAAAAAAGTGAAATTTTTTAATTTTATCTCTATTTTCCATTAATTTTTGTGGTACACCTAAATGGTTAACAACGTTTGTAAAATCAGTTTTGAATACCTTGAGGGGTGTAGTTTGGGTTATGGCTACCAGTAGAGTCCAAGCATGGTACCGTTATTTGTTTTCTGTGGGAGATATGTGTATGATCCACGTAATAGAGAGAAGGAAAGGAGGAGATTTTTTGTTGCTTCATACACAGTTTATTTTGAAGCAGTTGTCTGTAGATCAAAAAATATTGGATTAGAAAACTGTTTACATCTATGGCCAGCTTTACTACGCGGAGCCCAGGGCAGCTGTTCCTCTGCCAGTGCCACTTTATTACAGATATTTACATGGTTTATCTATAAAATCCTAAACACAAACATTTCATTCTTTTTTTTTTCTTCTGGAAATCCCTTAATGTGGTCCATTACACTCATTAGTGGTGTTACACATGATGAAAGTATTAGTCTATTTGTTTTTTTTTCTTCTCCGCAATTACCAATTCTGTTCCAAATGAGTCACAAAGGAAATGAATGCACTCACCTCTCCTTAGAACTGTCAGCACTTATCTACAGCTTAAATGACCCTCACAATGTCCATCTTGACTGTGATTCAGCATGGGTCATTGCGCACTTTCTTTCAAGCTTCTGTCAGTTGAAGGACAGGAGAAATCTGTTGCTAAACATCAGATTAGAGACCCCCATTAGGGCAGGCAAAAGTAACAAAACATAAAATAAAGCATTCAGCTCCGGCGTATTCACTAAGGACTTTTATTGAAGTCAAATCCTGTTTAAGTCTGTATCCTATTTTATCCTATTGTAAAATTGTATCTAATCCTGGACTCCCTGCAATTTAAGAGCTTGTGAGTCTGATCAAAGGCCTAAACAAGCTGCTCATTGCTGGTGTTCTTCAGGTCCTTGACATTTGTGTTAGACAATTTTGACAGCTGTTTTATAAAATTATTAGTCTGTGTGTATGTATGTATGCATGTATGCTTGTGCATTTACATGTGTTTGCAAATCTTGCGCAATCATTTAAAGGGGTTTTCCGGGACCCAGCAGGTCCTGCAAACACACTTTAGGCTACTTTCACACTAGCGTTTTGGCTTTCCGTTTGTGATATCCGTCATGAGCTCTCAGAAGCATTCTGAATGGAAAAGGATCCGCTCAGAATGCATCAGTTTGCCATTCCGCTCTGGAGGCGGACACCAAAAAGCTGCCTGCAGCGTTTTTCTGTCCGCCATGTGGTGCGGAGCAAGACGTCCTGGCACACAATGTAAGTCAATGGGGACGGATCCATTTTCTCTGACAATAGAAAACGGATCCGTCCCCCATTGACTTTCAATGGTGTCCATGACCTGATCCGTCATGGCTATAGAAGACATAATACAACCGGATCTGTTCATGACGGATGCATGCGGTTGTATTATGGTAACGGAAGCGTTTTTGCGGATCCATGACGGATCTTTCGTAATCTTGCACAGAACACACCTGTAGGAAAATGTTTGTAATATACTTACTGATACGATGTTGCATGGATTGGCCTACCGAGCAAACATTCAGGAAAATTCAGCTCCCCTGACGTTATGTTCTTTACCGGTTTTCTGGCCGGGGCTATGGGCATAAAAAAGTTGCAAACCTGCAGTTTGTGACTTTTTGAGCAAGGTCATTGATGATGATGTGTCCACAGGGCAGAACCTTACAAGCCTTGCCATGCCTCACATGTCCACGTGATGTAACTGGGATAGGGAACCAACACAACGGAAAATGTCACGTGATCACTTTTAGTAAGTGATAACAAATGTTTCCTGTCGGTGCTGAAAATGGCAAAACTGGAATACCCCTTTTAAGGTGGTGACTGTTTCCTTTTAACAGTGTAACCTAGGTGTTTGCCCATCAATAGCATTAGTGGCTAGCCACCATTCATTTACTCACGGTAGGCCTGGAACTCTACGCACCCGATTCACCCAGTTTCTGCTTGGGATGCTCTGTTGGTAAAGGAAGGGCCCTTCCATGACCCACAGAGGGGCTTAGTTGGCAATAGACATAGACAGACTCTGGAGAGACTTCCTGTGATGGTCCAGATCCTTAAGCCTGATCAAAAAATAAATAAAATTTCCACAAAACAAAATGTGGCCCATGTCCTAATGGTCCAATGGTAAAACATTTGATAAGTCATAGAGAGCCCTGAGACCCTCAAAATAACTAGAACAGGGAGAGAGAAGCGTTCACATATCGTGCACTCCTCCTTGCAGAGGACTGAATCAAGACGGATCCCGATGACTTGTACTGAGCCTCTATTGGGTCTCCTGAAGGAAGGAGACAGCGCACAATATGTAAGAGAGTCTGTCCCCTCATTCTAGCAGTCTCAGCGCTCAGACTCCCACCGATCAAAACTTTTAATATGTCTCTATGACACATGCAATTTTTCTAAAACTCAGTGACCCTTCAATTCTGTTAATATGGAGACACCATAGGTACTGTATGTCTATGAGCTGTGGTAAGCAATAGAAAGGTTTAAACCGCTGCAAAGTTAGATCTGTTCCTGTCCTGCCACACAAAAATCGCTTCATTATAAACCCAGCTTTGCCATAACCATTGCCCTGATGGTTTTCATTTAGTACAAGTGTGACCAAGTTTGGCATGTGATGTCAGATTTATTTAATTAATACATTCTCAATCTGTTAGCTCAGCCTTAATTAGCAATGAGAGAGCATTATTAGATTTGTCCTAACATCTGGACAGAATTCACTTATGCAAATAGTCTAATAAAGGATGGCATTATTTTTTGGTGATGTCCTTAGATTACATTGTGCCTGTCTATGACATATTGTGTGAGATATATATATATATATATATATATTATATATATATATATACTCACCTAAAGAATTATTAGGAACACCTGTTCTATTTCTCATTAATGCGATTATCTAGTCAACCAATCACATGGCAGTTGCTTCAATGCATGTAGGGTTGTGGTCCTTGTCAAGACAATCTCCTGAACTCCAAACTGAATGTCAGAATGGGAAAGAAAGGTGATTTAAGCAATTTTGAGCGTGGCATGGTTGTTGGTGCCAGACGGGCCGGTCTGAGTATTTCACAATCTGCTCAGTTACTGGGATTTTCACGCACAACCATTTCTAGGGTTTACAAAGAATGGTGTGAAAAGGGAAAAACATCCAGTATGCGGCAGTCCTGTGGGCGAAAATGCCTTGTTGATGCTAGAGGTCAGAGGAGAATGGGCCGACTGATTCAAGCTGATAGAAGAGCAACGTTGACTGAAATAACCACTCGTTACAACCGAGGTATGCAGCAAAGCATTTGTGAAGCCACAACACGCACAACCTTGAGGTGGATGGGCTACAACAGCAGAAGACCCCACCGGGTACCACTCATCTCCACTACTAATAGGAAAAAGAGGCTACAATTTGCACGAGCTCACCAAAATTGGACTGTTGAAGACTGGAAAAATGTTGCCTGGTCTGATGAGTCTCGATTTTCTGTTGAGACATTCAAATGGTAGAGTCCGAATTTGGCGTAAACAGAATGAGAACATGTATCCATCATGCCTTGTTACCACTGTGCAGGCTGGTGGTGTAATGGTGTGGGGGATGTTTTCTGGGCACACTTTAGGCCCCTTAGTGCCAATTGGCCATCGTTTAAATGCCACGGGCTACTTGAGCAGTTCTGAAGGCAAAAGGGGGTCCAACACCTTATTAGTATGGTGTTCCTAATAATTCTTTAGGTGTGTGTGTGTGTGTGTGTGTGTGTGTGTGTGTATATATGTATGTGTGTATGTATATGTATGTGTATATATATATATATATATATATATATATATATATATATATATATATATATACATATACAGTACAGACCAAAAGTTTGGACACACCTTCTCATTCAAAGAGTTTTCTTTTATTAACACATGTGGAATTATATATGTAACAAAAAAGTGTGAAACAACTGAAAATATGTCATATTCTAGGTTCTTCCAAGTAGCCACCTTTTGCTTTGATTACTGCTTTGCACACTCTTGGCATTCTCTTGATGAGCTTCAAGAGGTAGTCACCTGAAATGGTCTTCCAACAGTCTTGAAGGAGTTCCCAGAGATGCTTAGCACTTGTTGGCCCTTTTGCCTTCACTCTGCGGTCCAGCTCACCACAAACCATCTCGATTGGGTTCAGGTCCGGTGACTGTGGAGGCCAGGTCATCTGGCGCAGCACCCCATCACTCTCCTTCATGGTCAAATAGCCCTTACACAGCCTGGAGGTGTGTTTGGGGTCATTGTCCTGTTGAAAAATAAATGATGGTCCAACTAAACGCAAACCGGATGGAATAGCATGCCGCTGCAAGATGCTGTGGTAGCCATGCTGGTTCAGTATACCTTCAATTTTGAATAAATCCCCAACAGTGTCACCAGCAAAGCACCATCACACCTCCTCCTCCATGCTTCACGGTGGGAACCAGGCATGTAGAGTCCATCCGTTCACCTTTTTTGCGTCGCACAAAGACACAGTGGTTGGAACCAAAGATCTCAAATTTGGACTCCTCAGACCAAAGCACAGATTTCCACTGGTCTAATGTCCATTCCTTGTGTTATTTAGCCCAAACAAGTCTCTTCTGCTTGTTGCCTGTCCTTAGCAGTGGTTTCCTAGCAGATATTCTACCATGAAGGCCTGATTCACACAGTCTCCTCTTAACAGTTGTTCTAGAGATGTGTCTGCTGCTAGAACTCTGAGCTGCTGTTAACCTGCGATTTCTGAGGCTGGTGACTCGGATGAACTTATCCTCCGCAGCAGAGGTGACTCTTGGTCTTCCTTTCCTGGGGCGGTCCGCATGTGAGCCAGTTTCTTTGTAGCGCTTGATGGTTTTTGTGACTGCACTTGGGGACACTTTCAAAGTTTTCCCAATTTTTCGGACTGACTGACCTTCATTTCTTTTTTTTTTTTGTCAAATCTTTCTTTATTATTTTCATCATAGGAAAAAGACAATAACAATTGCATGTCCGATCATAATAAATGATAACATAACAGGATGGTACATCGTTGGTCTGGTACAGAGATATTAACCTGATACACATTTGATAGCATAGAAAAATTCGTCTTGGTGACGCTTAACATCGACAATGACCTATAGGCTATTTTCATAAGCAAAATAATGATGCAGCTGCATGATCCAATCTACAACCCAATAGAGAGGCAATTTAAGTACAAGCATGAGATAACATAACGATCCCGTACTCCCCCCCCCCAATTAGTGACTGAGCAGCTATATCACGAGCATTTACCCCGCCACCACATGTCCTCTCATCCCGTAACTTAGCATCCGTCTACATATGACCTTGGCCCCCTTTAAGTTCTGCAGCTGACACTGTTAGGGGTCAATGGTAACCGACATGCCTGGACATTCAAACCATTAGCCCGCCACCTCAGCCATGGACCCCACACACGCAGGTACTTGTCATGTGACAATGATTCCCAACTGGACATCTCCTCCAATAGGCTAATCTCTTGAACTTTATTGATCCAATCCGGTATCCCTGGTGTTTTATCGGTAAGCCAAAACATTGGGATTAGTAGTTTTGCCTGACCTTCATTTCTTAAAGTAATGATGGCCACTCGTTTTTCTTTACTTAACAGTCTATTCAGTAGGACTATCAGCTGTGTATCCACCTGACTTCTTCACAACGCAACTGATGGTCCCAACCCCATTTATAAGGCAAGAAATCCCACTTATTAAACCTGACGGGGCACACCTGTGAAGTGAAAACCATTTCAGGTGACTACCTCTTGAAGCTCATCAAGAGAATGCCAAGGGTGTGCAAAGCAGTAATCAAAGCAAAAGGTGGCTACTTTGAAGAACCTAGAATATGACATATTTTCAGTTGTTTTTACACTTTTTTGTTATGTATATAATTCCACACGTGTTAATTCATAGTTTTGATGCCTTCAGTGTGAATCTACAATTGTCATAGTCATGAAAATAAAGAAAACTCTTTGAATGAGAAGGTGTGTCCAAACTTTTGGTCTGTACTGTGTGTATATGTGTGTGTGTGTATATATAATATATATATATATATATGAGAGAGATGTACTAATGTTAGAAGAACAACATTGTGGTCAGTTATATATTATTGTCACTGTGTGAGGTACATGAGGTAGTGGTTGTAAAACATAGGGAATGGGGGGAAAATAAAGACAAAGGCCTCCTTTCACACGACTGCAAAAAATACGGATGACGTCCGTGTGCATTCTGTTTTTTTGCGGAACGGAACAGCTGGCCCTTGATAGACCATTACTATCCTTTCTCCGTTATGCGGACAATAATAGGACATGTTCTATCTTTGACCGGAAATATGGAAATGGAATGCATACGGAGTACCTTTTTTGTTTTTTGTTTTTTGCGGATCCATTGAAATGAATGGTTCCGTATACGGAAAGCAAAAAACGGAATGGCAACGGAAAAAAAAAAAAGATGTTCCGGACTTGTGATGATGATGATTATGTTATCACCGATCCTGGCAGATGCTTCTGTCTGAATTGGAAACTATACCATTCTTTATGCAGTTCCTTAGCTACATGTACAGGACCTGTAATGACATCATCACAGGTCCTTTAGCTTTCTCCGCTGATGGTAGGGATACTTTACTGGAGCTGAATGTAATGTGTAATTAGGGGGCATGGTTTATCCTCCACTGCGGGCCCCTTTTCCCCACTGGCCCCATAGCAGTTGTGTGGTCTGCCTCTATTGGAGTTACGCCACTGGCAGCATGCATAGGCACATATGGACAGCAGCTCCCATCCAGGCCACATTGTATCTGCGCTGCAGCGATGGCCCT
The DNA here is from genome assembly GCF_014858855.1 of Bufo gargarizans. Taxonomy (NCBI): domain Eukaryota; kingdom Metazoa; phylum Chordata; class Amphibia; order Anura; family Bufonidae; genus Bufo; species Bufo gargarizans. The sequence goes on along the minus strand of NC_058090.1, from coordinate 15,035,863 downwards.
AACCATGGATACGAGCAGTGTATATTATGATGGAAAAATTAATCCAGCCAGCAAAGGAAGCAATATAGACAATCACAGTACATTAGTAAGTGCCTTGTATCAACTTTCTGTACATGATAAATGCCATTTGCTGAAGTGACACAACCCCTTTAAGCCATTTTCTACGCCAAAAAACTGCATATAAGATGATAAATGAGACAGGCCTGCCGGGCCGCCTTCTTCACTGGCTATGCCACACACCCTTTCTCGCCATTTTGGAAAAGTAGCATCAGTGTGGAAAAGTCACAGATTTTGCCCAAAAATATCATGCAATAAAATCTGCAACTTTTAATACGCCACTATTGTGGCAAATATCGGTTAATAAATGTCCCCCTAAATCCCTAAAACAGCTTGGGTATTAAGGGGTGAAATCCTAGGATCCCACTGACAAAATAAAAAAAAAAAAGATAGAAGGAAAATGAACCTATAATAAACCTATACATGTTTTCTACATCAGTAACTTTACTTTAATGTTTAAATTAGTCACTAGCCAGAAGTACTGTATAATACAAAGTAAATCTTCCATAAAGGTTGTTCACTTTTTGCCTAATGGAATTCATTTAGCCCTAAGCAGTACATATGATGTCTGTTAATGTTTTATGTCCAGATGAATTCATATGTATATAAAACCATAATTTGTGTTCTATAAAGTTACTTAAAAAAATGGAAAGCAGAATTTTTAATTTGTCATCACATCAGTGAACCTAGCTTTCAGTATACAGTATGCTGTGCATGGACAGGCAGGTTCTCCTTCATATAAATGACCGTATTATATATGTGTACATATGGAAGCTATCATTCTGCACCAAAGAATCTCAGTATAATTATCTGTGTTTCATGATTCTCGCTTTAATCGCCAATGGCTGAGTGGGGAATACTGTTGTTTTAGCTTCATATTCCATCTAATCTTTCATTTTGCTGAACCACGTTGTACTCTGTCTGTATTATTAACAGGTGAAGAGACATTCTTCATTTTAATGTTCTCTAGATGAGTTGATGAAGCCTTCAACAATGTTCTGTGTGAATGACCCTTTGTCCTAAACTGGGTCAAGTGCAGAATAACTTAATCAAGGCTTTACATTAATGGTTCCACATAGAGAAGCAATATTCACTGTCTGGCCTTGTGTCCTTTCAGTGTGGATTGTTAAAAAGAATGATTGATTCTCCTGCACTTGTTCCATTATGACTTTGTAGTGCCCACACATTAAAGGGGCTGTACACGTTTCAAATAAGGGCTCATGCACACAAACGTATTTTCTTTCCGTGTCCGTTCCATTTATTTATTTTTTGCAGACCATTCATTTTAATGGGTCCGCAAAAAAAATATGAATTTACTCCGTGTGCATTCCGTTTCCGTATGTCTATTTCCGTTACGCCAAAAATTAGAACATGTCCTATTATCGTTCGCATTACGGACAAGGATAGTACTGTTTTATTAGAGGCCAGCTGTTCCGCTTCCGCAAAATACGGCATGCACATGGATGTCATCCAGTATTTTTTGCGGATCCGTTTTTGGCAGACCGCAAAATACATACGGTCATGTGCATGAGGCCTAAAAGTTATGGCTGCCTACATCCAAAAACCGGTACGACACCTTGCAATGGATTGTGTGGTTATTGCAGTTTGGCTCCTTTTGAGGTGAATGAGGCTGAACTGCAATGTGACCAAACCTGCTGTCTAATCCATGACAGCCCCTTTAATATACCTGTTTTCTGTTCTGGTGAATGCACTGTAGCCTGATGTCTCCTTATTTGCGTTAGACACGTAATATTACACATTAAGGAAGCAGGCCGGCATTTTGACATGTAATAATAGCTTGTCAGCAATATTCTATCGCCGTAATTTATTTCATCCTGGCTATGTTGCCAGACATACATGTCAAACCCATTCATTATGGGAAACTGTTTCATATGCTTCCAGTCCAGAGCTTGATCTTCTGTGTAGACACGATGTCCGTCTCTTAAGCGTAGCTGACTTCCTGTGAATTAAATCGGCATCCATTCGGTCCCTCCTGGTAGTTTGTGGACTCCTGCAAACAAATCTGTACCCTCCTTATTTCTCTGTATGTCCCTTCAATGCATAAAGGGCTGTTGAAAATATCTGGGGCATTTAGTAAGATAACTTTTTACGCCAGTCTTAGTTGTCCCCCCTGCGCTGCCACAGTATACGACTAATTTATGATAAAGCATGCCCCCTTGTCATAAATGAGGCGCATACATGGTAGTCCTGTGCGCCTGTCTGAAAAACCACGTCTCCTTTTGCACCTCTTTTCAAGAGACAACTAGTTAGTTTGCAGGGGCCGGAGGGGCCGCCCTCATCTTACCCATCTGTCATACTTGGCGTACAAATGCCTGTGCAGCAAAATATTGTCACTATTCTATCGCTTGCTGCATTTATAGAGGATGACGCGATTTACAAGATTAGGAAAACGTGGTTGCTTTCTTCTCCAAACAGTGTCCTTGGGCCATATGTGGCATTGCAGCTTAGCTTCGTTCTAGTGAAAGGATTTGAGTTGCAGAACCAGACATTGCCTATGAACTTGTGTGGTACTGTTATTCTGATCTTATAAAAGCCTTGAGCAGGAATTGGGAAGAGACTGTACAGTTCTCTGCCATATCATGCTCCATTATCCCTGCCTGTGCAGAGTTCAGGACACTCCCAGTCCCACATCAGTGAGGAATGGAGTTAATAAACCACGTTTGTCCCCTATTCAGATTCAGAACTATTATTATTTTTATTTTTTTTAATTTTTTTTACAATAATACAGTGTTTGGCCAGAATTCTTAGCTAAATGAATGACAGCCCAGTAAGAATGTAGAAAGGCTACACTTTTAGGGGGGCTACTGTCAGGAAATTTAAAAAAGATTAAGCCTATGTACTGCCCAAGTGTGCCAGCTCCGAATACCCAGCAAAGTCTCACTCCTTCTCACAGGTGGTCTGAATTTTCATACAGCGGGTTCTCCAAGCAGAAGATTTAATATTTCATAAGTACAGCTCCATCTCATGCCTACATTATTGACACCACATGGAAGTCAGGAAATTGGCTCTTTCTGGGAACAGTTTACAGAAATATGCAGCCTGTCAGCTTGTTCCTCATGGGGTACATTAACAACAAGACTCACAATTTCAAGTAATGACCCCTCTCCAGATGTGTGCGCAGCCATCATTCAGTGTTTGATGAAAAGGTGAATATGACAGGGCGGATTAGTTTTCCTGGAGAGATGCAATCTTGTAGCAAAAACTGGCAGTTCTGCCTTGTGAGATAAGAGTCGCGGTAACCGGGAACCAGTCATCGCTAGTTTTGTAGCTAGCATGAACCTTACAATTGAATTAAGGGCACGACCAAAGGAAATGAATACATGATTTAAATAGGAAGAGGGATTCTACCTGTGAATAAGTTATTCTATTCATAAATGGAAATTTGCCCCTACGCTACTTTTTAAAGGGAACCTGTCACATTGAACAAGCAGTCTGATCTGCAGGCATTGGGTTATTGAGCAGCAGTGATATATACAGTAGTATTGTGTAAAAATACTTAGTGTAACTTACTGATGAAAATCCCTGCTCATTCTGGGCTTGGGTGTCCTCTAGATAATGTCAGTCATTGATTGACAGCCATCCCCATCTGAGCATGCATCCAGTGATCGCCATCGGTCACTGATACGACTGCCAACTGCACTTCTAAATAAGTCAAATGAACAAAATGCTAGATATACTGAATCTTTTCCCACTGCACTATATATCAGTCTGCTCAGCTCCTCCTGCTGCTGATGGCAGATAAAACTGCTAGTACACTCGGGGCTCACTCTGCATTTTAGCCATCTGCTGGACACTTGAATACCCAAAAACACTATTTCGCAGTGGATCCATTCACCTCAATGAGGCTTACAGGAGTCCAAAAGATTCATCTTTGGACGCATTTTGACCTGCTTTCTGGTCACTTGTCTTTTTTGCTGTAGTAGACTCATTGGCCTTTGTAGGGTTGACACAAAGAGCATCTCTCACTCTGGAGGACCTGGAGCGTCTGAATTAGGCCTCATGCACACGACCGTTGTTCTGGTCTGCATCCGAGCCGCAGTTTTTGCAGCTTGGATGCAGACAGCTTTGCGGCCCCGTTCACTTCAATGGGGCCGCAAAAGATGCAGACAGCACTCCGTGTGCTGTCCGCATCCGTTGCTCCGTTCCGTGGCCCCACCAAAAAAAATTGAACATATTCTATTCTTGTCCGTTTTGCGGACAAGAATAGGCATTTCTACGATGGGCCGTCTGTTCCGTTCCGCAAGTTGCGGAAGGCACACGGGAGGCTTCCATGTTTTGCGGATCTGCAATTTGCGGACTGCAAAAATGGAACGGTCGTGTGCATAGGCCTTACAGTGACTGGACCTTAGTTTTGCATAATGCTTCATTTCCCTTCGTGGAATTAATCACCTGCAAGCACATTGACAATGAGATTGGTCGAGCATGTGTAACGCCGCAGAGTGGTATTACCACTTATGCACCCTGCTACTATCTCCAATGGGCTAACAAAGCGTCATCTTATGTATTATGATCAGGTCCTATACACTGTGCATTTCTAATGTTTGTAACTGTTATGTTCCCATGTAATGTGCCTGGTTCACCAGCAGGTGGCAGCAAACACAGCAGAGCTGCAGTTAGGTAGAATGGAGCTTCCCATTCCATTCTAGTGTTAGGATATGAGTATTGAGTATTAAGGTATCATCCAAATCGTGTAGCTATGTGTGTGTTTACAGTATATGTGTATGGAAATCTGTGTATCAATTATATATAAATCATGATAGTCTGCTTTAGTCAGCTAGGCATTTAGTCAGATAGTCAGCTAGGCATTCTCTTTAAAAAAAATATGCATATAGCACTCTATAGGGGTCATTTATTGCTTAATTGTGGCGCTATCTGCGACTTTACCCTGATCACGCCAGGGTGGAGAAGGGGACAGGCCGGCTTGCCCATCTCGCTCATCATTTTCTACTCCTGTTTCAAATGGTCTAAATGTAAGACAGCTCGGAAGGTTTCTTACATTTAGAACTGGCAGTGGATGCGCCGAAGTTATGAAGAGGCCGGCACCTCTTAATAACTCCAGCGGATCCATCCCCAGCAATGGGCCATAATTTAGTCCGGCGTCTAAAACACCAGTCTTAAAGAGGACCTTTTTATCTGGCAAAACATTGTGAACTAAGGGTCATGATATGTACAGCGGCGCCTAGGGATCTCACTGCACTTAATATTATCCCTGGGCGCCGCTCCGTTCTCCCGTTATGTCCTCCGGTATGTTCGGGGACTTGGTTATAGTAGGAGGAGACTGCCCTTGTTTTCCTGGGCGTGTCCTTCTCCCAGGCTGTAGCGCTGGCCAATCGCAGCGCAGAGCTCACAGCCTGGGAGAAAAAAACCTCCCAGGCTGTGAGCTCTGCGCTGCTATTGGCCAGCTCTACAGCCTGGGAGAAGGAGACGCCCAGGAAAACAAGGGCAGTCTCCTCCTACTATAACCAAGTCCCCGAACATACCGGAGGACATAACGGGAGAACGGAGCGGCGCCCAGGGATAATAGTAAGTGCAGTGAGATCCCTGGGCGCCGCTGTACAGATCATGACACTCGGTTCACAATGTTTTGCCAGATGAAAGGTCCTCTTTAATAAATGTGCCCCTATATCTTATGAGTGTCCATCTGTAGAACTTTTTTATATGAAAATTATACACCAAAACATCCCTCTGTTCATGACTTTGCCTGGAATAAGAAAAGAAAGTCCCAGGATAAGTCAGCCGCTCACAATCCTAACTATTCCAGGTTTCCATGCTCAGAGCATTTTCAATTAGTTCCAACTGCAGGTCAGGGGCCCAATAAAACTAAGGTCTTCCATTATTATAGGCTTTAACAAATTGAGTTAAAAAGGTGCACGGTGATATATATCACTAGCGTATTTCTGGCTGTGGAAACAATGTATCTGGGGATAAAAAAAAGGCCTGTATTCTGCTAACACGTTCTGTATATTGTTACACAGGATCTTAGCTTCAAGTATTTTAGTGAAGGAAATCGGCTTGGATCATCAGACTCAGATGAGACTCCCCACAGAGATTTCATCCCATTAGCAGATTTATATAAAATAAAAGAAAAGCCCTTTAAGCGGTGTGTAGCACCACTGATTATTATCCATAAGGTAATAAAAACATACTACTGGCATTCGTCACACATCTAACACCTACATTAAATCAGAACAAAAGCTTGCCTTACCGCATAATGACCTAATACAAAAAAAAACAAGGCAGGAAAAGCGCCGTATGAAATGTGCCCAAAATGGGTATCTTGAACTGCTTTTAGACTGCAATGTTCCTGAAAGCAGCTGCACAAACATTTTACTGACACCAGTGTGAAATCGGTCAGCTTAGGGGATTACTCTACAGGAGAACTTAACAATTGTATAAATGAAAAAAAAAGTCAAATAAAAATACTGCCTTTTACCTTGAACAGATGTAATTCTATTTTCCTTCTCGTGTATTAACAGTGATAGAATGTACATGATGGTTTTCAGGTCAGCACACAGCAATAACAAGAGAAAAAACAGTTCATTAAATATTATGGACTAGTATGCAAGTCCTAGAAAGGGCAGTATCCACTTACTGCCGGCTCATAACATTATATTGGCGCTCATTCCCTGAGATGACTTTCATTTAGAGATTGTGTTTTGCCTCTTTTTGACCTTGCTACACATGTCATTTTTCCTTAAGAGTCACTGACGAGACCAGGGATCAGCAGCCTTCGGCACTCCAGCTGCTGTGAAACTACAACTCTCAGCATGCAAATATGCTTGGCTATCCTATAAAAGTGAATGGAGCATTCTGGGAGTTGTAGTTTCAGAATGCTGATCCCTGGACTAGACTGTATGTTGCATTGGGGTAAATGCAGATGTTGCAGATTCTGCAGCAGAAATTCTCTGCTAAATTTGGACTTTATTTATACGTAGAGCTGTGTTGTTAATGTCCATAGTACAGCACCCATAGAAATCTATAGGCCCAGACTATGTACAGACTATTTCAAGGATGCTATATGATAAATTAAAGAAGTCTTCTGGTTGTGACATCCTCTATCCACAGCTATTTTCTGAACTCCTATAGAGATGAATGAAGCGGTAGTGTGCATGCCCGACCTGCGGCTCCGTTCACTTCAGGAGGCCTAGAGTGAAAAAGGGTCCCCGCTTTCTTGATCTGTGGGAATCCACTAATCTAATAGTTATCCTCTATCCTGTAATTAGGGGATAACTTGTCACAGCCGGAATACCCCTTCAAAATGTGACATATTCTATTACATAGAGTATTACGGAGGTGTTCTCCTCTATATGCATTGAATCTAGGAGAGCACATGTTGCTGCATGGAAAGTAGTGCACAGGTTTCGGAACTATGAGGTACTCTATGTGCCGCCATACAGGCACCATGCACATGACCATAGCAAGACAGAAATCACTAATAGATATTAAAGATCATAGTGTAACATGTCTAATGAAAACAATCTCTTTGTCATGGAAGCCAGTGCGGCGATTGGCTTCCTATATGACTTGACCACCAGCTAGGCCAGAGGTTTTTCCTCCAGGAGTGTAGTATTACATGGGACCATTGTCTAGCTATTAAAGGGGTATTCTCATCACGCAGTTTCATACTTGCCTGCTCCCGGCGCACTGTCCACTTCCTGGTTTTCGGCAGGGGGCGGGCTCCATCTTGATTGAAGTCTTCTCTGCCGATTGGGGACCCGTGATGTAAATCATGGACAGACCGATTCTGCCAGATCAGCATACTGTTCTGGTTCAACATCCTTTTAAGCACCTCTTCCAATGAATAGAACTCATTTTTACAGTCGCAGAGATATTCTGCAACGAAATCTGCCACAGTGTAGAGGCACCCTTACAAACCCCTTGACTTGTATTGGTGCTGTCAGGCCATGTAAAAATGGACAAAATAGGTTGTGCTATTTTTTAACAGCCAGTATGATCCGTTAAAAAAAATGGACATGTGAATACACCCGTAGACTGCCGTTTCATGCAGATTGTATATTTAACATACATGATGCCCTCCTTTTTAATGTTGTTGCCATTGTTTGTCCCATTCCTGGTCCTCTCTTTATGTATGCAAAATGGCTTGGATTTTCAGACTACCCTATGCACAGTGAGTCTGAAACCATACCCCCTCCTCTTGGTTCAAGGGACCTGAAGGGGAAGGTAGAAGAGATGGGCACTGTGCTGACGTCATCGCCCATCCGAGAGCCCAGGTGAGTGTCTCAGACTGCCAAAGCACACTGTGCATAGAGTAATCTGAGAAGCTGGTTACCATTTTACATACATGAAGAGGGGAATGGGGATGGGTCACACCATGGCAAAATACATGGTGCCATCCTTCTGAATGTTGCCAACTATATATCCAGCATGTATAGTGAAGCCGCCTACATCTCACTGATGGGCTGATGTATATAATTGTATCCACTATATGCTCATCTGCATGCTAGAACTTACAGTGGAAAGTAAGCCGATTGGTGGCTCTTGTCCCCTCTCATCTGCAGACTGGGCCCATACATCCTTGCCCATCCTGTTAGTCCTCATGCACACAACCAGGTCCATTTTGCAGCCCTCAAACTGTGAATCTGCAAAATACGGATGTGGTCCGTGTGCATGCCGCATTTTGTTGCAGACCCATTGACTTCAATGGGTCCATGATCTGCACTTTGTGGGCAAGTATAGGATATGTTCTCTTTTGCGAATCAGTGTGTCCATTCCGCAAAAAATTGAACATGTCCTACACTTTGTCTGCAAAGTGTGGACCCATTGAAGTCAATATGTCCACAACACAATGTGGCATGCACATGGACCAGTATTTAACTGATTCGTGGTTTGCAGACATGGCAGTGTGCATGAGGCCCTAGTGGACTTTAGTTGCATTCACCAGTTCAGAGGCAATAAAGCACCTGTAATACTCTCTAACCTAAAGAGATGTCATGGTCATGAACCTTAGGGGCTGTTGACAGGTACCGTACGTAATCCCTGTCACTAATAATCTATTTAGTCAGTGTGCCGTTTACTTTTCCTTCCTTTAAACACCTGAGTAATCACAAGCTGCTGGAAAATGTAGGATTTCTATTCCAGAACAAACCCCAGCAAGGAGAAACACTGGCTGCATTACTTTCTGAGAAAGAAAACAATTTTTTTCCTGTGTTGCTATGCTTGGTAATAAACACAGTCATACAAGGTTCACGACGTGTAGACAAGGCCAGCAAAATATCTCCTGGAACGTGCAGCAGATCCTCTGTGTTCTGGAGAGTGAGGTGGGAACAACTTTTTAAAAGCAAAATGATCCTGAGGGATGTGTGGTGCTGTCTTCTGGAATAAATGTCTGGAGGAATATCCATCTCCTGCTATGGTCTGTGGTGTCAGATTTTTCGGATCCCCAACCCAACAGGATATCAGGCCATATCCGCACGCACTCTCTCCACTTACTATTAATCTCTCTGTTTTACACATGTACCCCTTGACTCAGGGACCACGTTCAGCGGCCAGATGACAGACTCATTACTGTTGGTTGTTTTGCACCTTGCGCCATCTCAGGAAGTCACCGGAGTTTTGTCCTTTTGAACTTATGAACTCAATCATTGTGTGGACTTTGTCTGTAAAAGTAATTTTGCACAGAATAAGTCATCATGGAACAGTTTGTCAAAGAGATTCTGTAAATGAATATAGAATGACTTTGAGCATTTCTTCCTAATGTACTTCTAGTCTATTAAAACCCAGCTTTGTTAAAAGGGTTGTCTCACCTCATGAAGTTATATTTATTATCTTTATACCACTGAGTAAAGTAACTTTTTAATGTAGTTTCATTAGCAGTAATGCCTCTGGTCCCCACTATCTTCTTTCTTCTTCTTCTTTGTAGATTGCTCATCTCTAAAGGGTTACGGCCACCACTGCAATGCAGCAGTGGTGGCCGCGATTGCTCACCGAAAGAAAAAAAAGCCGGCCTTTCTGGTGGCCGGGAATTGATGGAGAGGGCAAGCGCGCGCATTAGCTCCCAGTCGCGGCCATCTCCACATTATGTAAGAAACAGATCGCAGCAACCTCTTATCATTGGTTATCACCATCTGTACAGGGTCTGCTCCACTGAGACTGCTAGTGATTCTGATACACTAGCAGCCTCAGGAGTGTGCACTTACAGGCAAGGGGCGGTTTCATATTATCCAAGCACCGCTTGCCTGCTGCATCACTCAAAGCAGAGGAACCCCCCACTACAGCTCGGAAAGTGCCCCGGGAGCTGTGCACCGAGGACTGAAATGAGTGTATTGGGGTGGTGTGCTGCTTTAGTCCTCCTTAGCCTAGCTAGGTCTTTACCTAATAAAGTGAAAACTGATTGCATACAATGCAAGCATTAGTCATAGTGCAGAACCTAACCCAAATTCATATGCAGAATGAATGAAATTTTGGGTCTGAAGATGTTTCTAGTCAAAGGAGAACCTGACTCCTGTGTGCTCATAAATGCATCAGAGGTACTGTTCGGAAACTCTGTTTGACAGGAAAAGTAGCGCTGCTATTTATAAAGAAACTGATCCATTAAAATGTTGTTTTTTTAAATCACAAATCAAAGTCTATATCTGAATATTCTATGTATATTTTTTTGAAGTCTCCCCATCTAGTCTACCTCCTGTCCTGGCTTGCTTAAAGAGAACCTGTCACCACAAAATGCAATGCAATCTGAAAGCACCATGTTATGCTGTATCTATGTATGCAAACGTATACACACAATGCTATCAGTCACCTCCTTCCTGTACTGATAGCTGTTCACAGGAGGCAGAAAAAGCATAGATATGAATATAGAAATTATAGGTTTTACTGAATCTTTTCCCATAAAGCTATATATCAATCTGCTCAGCTCATCCTGCTCTATAATATGCTGCTTTCAGATTGCATTGCATTTTGTGGTGAGAGATCCACTCCCCTTTAAAGAACATCTTGTAAACTAGCATACTGCCAGGAAGGGTTGGAGGGTACCAAAGCTGGTCTGCCAATTATCCGGGGGACCAACATTCCTAGAACCCCTGGTGTGTCACTCAAAATGGTGGCCGAGGAAGTAGCACAGAGGGAGGAATTTGGATTATATGCTGCTCTTTATTGCATATTATGAGACTGCAATCAAACCAGCAGTCGGAAATGTACAAGTCAGGCATAATGTTCTTGCTGTTTTCTTGGAAAGCTCTGTCTGTTTGGATAAATAAAGATGTTAATAAAGCTTTGTTCACATCTGCATTGTAGGCTCCATCATGACAAGATAGAACAGCGTGCATTGATGGTTTGTCCAGTGAAGTGACTATAACAGAAACCTGGTCAATGGACCTTATTATAGTCAATGGTGTCCATCTGGTGCCACTGGTGTATGCCACTATGAGTATTTCAACTGAAATGATATGGATGTGAACAAAACCATATACAGTGATCCCTCAAGATACAATGTCCTCAAGATACAATATTTTCAACATACAATTGTCTTTTCTGACCCATCGTAAGTTGAAACCAGACTCAACATACAATGCCTCAGACTCAGATCCAACCAATCAAGGCTATTTATTTGGTAAAATAGCTGTATGAGTTGCTAGTTAGCAGCTATTCCTGACTGTTATATGTAAGGACTTGTTTTATTTGTCTTAGTCATCTGCTTATTTTCTTATATCTCATTTCTTTTATGTTGGATGACATTTTGGAGCTTTGGAAGCAATTAATCAACTTACAATGGTTTCAACATACAATGGATCGTTCTGGAACCAATTAATATTGTAACTTGAGGGACCGCTGTATAGATACATATTCTGTATTAATTTTGCTGTTTATCTAGTGCCCTGGACGATGGTGCTGTACACTGGTTAGAAATAAGAAAATTAGGAAATTGCGACCTCTAGTGTTCACAATTGAGATCATTATAGCACGTTTCCCATTCATGAGGCTTTTATGTTTTGAGGGCTTGACCAAGCTTCACCAAGTGTTTTAACTATAGTCTACACCTTCAGAAAATCACTCAGCGAGTAGGGATGTCTGGGACAGCCAACCATGAAATGCAAATCTTAATTGGTTTAGGAAGGTCTGTAGTTGCACTTCCTTCTGCTTAGCCTACTTTAGGCTGGATATTCAGTCTGTGATGCCAAACCACATTGAATGGGTGCCAGTGCTTTAGGGTATTGTTTTGGGTCTACATTACTGGAGGCAGTGGATGTGCCTGATTGTTAAAAGATACACCAACCATTTTTAATAAAAAGGGTCCTTTTGCACTATTTATTTTGTCCATGATATTGATTTTCTCGTTTTCAGAACAATAAAAAAAATTGTAATAAATCCATGTTGTAGATTTTGGTTCATGTGCACCTTCCATTCTAAAATTTTTCATTGATGGTTGGTTCATGAACATTGACACCCACCAATCGATAGAATACAGGGGAACAAAAGTCACGTTCCTTCAGCTTTTATGTCAGAGATTAACACATTTCAGAAGGCCCTAGAGCTTTTGTAGGCACATTGCAGTCCCATGTAGGCACGCATTGTTAGTGATTTAATCTAGACATCACTATGATAGAACTTTCTAATCATTGCGAAACACTTTATTTATTTTTTCTCCTTTGCCAGAACCAGACCCTTCGTTTCCTACTGGCAATCTTACATAACCACTTATGGAATGCAGAACCGACAAAAGAAACTTGAGACATTGAGATTTCTTTAACTGTTATTAACAAAATACGCTCCTTGTTCACCATACCCCTCTGCTGAGAGGGATTTTTTTTTTACATTAAGCAGAAATCTAAGTCTTCTATTAGAAATAATGTTAACAAAACAGGTTTACAAGCAAGAAACGAAAAAGCTACATGTAACTCATGAGGCAAGCTAGAGAGCATAAGACACACACATTGTAATTGCTAAGGCCGGTTGCAGACATGAAAATCTAGTACAGAGCTGTTGTGCTATTCTGTCCTATAAAATGCCAGAGTCGCATCGGAAACCCAATGCACTCCATTATAGTTAATGAGTCCGTAGTTTCAGTTATGTGCTGATTTGGCACTTCCATTATTTTCTTTGTTCTGGTTCTATAATGGAGCAGAACAATGGAAGCTTCAGTCCCTGTGTATACCCAGCCTTATTTTTATCATCCATTTCTAGGTTTAGTGTTCCTTTAAATGATACTATTCTGTCTGCTTGCAGGTGCCACTAGAGGGAGCTTACTGCATGCTATTTTATTAAGTTCAGTGTATAACTGTGTAGGCAGTAAGCTCCTCTAGTGGTGGCTGCACATAATCAGCATTTCACTAATTATCTCAATATTTTATGCAGACAGTTTGGAATTCTTCATCATCTGAACCCTATACAGATATACAGTAGTAAGAAGCTAAATATCACAGAATTTTTAACCTATAAAAAAAAGAGTTCAATGCTAGTGCAACTAGCCCACTGGTCGCAGCATCTGGGGTATCCCTTGCCCCTTAGGAGGTTTCTACGAAATAGGTCTCTCTTATGGAGCTCAAGGCTCCCTTTGTAGATGGTAATGTTGTTACCCAGAGGTAGGATTGCCAGAGTGGTGCAGGGTGGCCTACAGTCTTTGGAGATGTTATGTACACGTGTCACGGTGTTCCTACCTGGATATCCGTGGATCCCAGGATGTGATGTGGTCCGAAGCAGTGCAGGGGTAGTTGAACTTGGATGGTGGATGAGTAGAATTAATGGAATCCAGACTATGTAGTAAAGTTGAACAGTTGCTTTTACTTAGCATAAATGCGTAATCCAAACAGCTTCCAAACAGTATCTTGGTCATTAGCAGGTATTGGCATTAACTTTGGCAGGCAAATACTTCTCTACAGCTATCTCAGCTCTGCTATGCTTGGCCAGATAAATAGGAACTCTTCCTCTTCTACTAGAATTTAAGTTAGCTGTAATCTGTAGTCTTACTTATAGTCCTAGGAACATCTTTTCCTGGCTTTAGAGTACCACAGGCTTCGGCCCAGCTTGGAAGTGCACAACCTCCTATCATAAGGTTGGCGTAGGCCTTCCCCTTGCAGGAGCTAAGCTAGACTCCCTCTCACTAACTAAAACTCCTCCCTCTAGCTACAGGGGGCTGGGAGGGACAAGAAAGTTCCTCTCTAGGGAAGCTAATACTGCTAATGTTACTGCCGCCATCTGCTGGTGGACCAGGTTATTACACTTGAACACAATCATTTCAAGAATAAATATGCACATTATAGGAAATACATTGGGTGATAGACTAGCACATGAAAATGGTAGCAAGGAGCCAAAAATAAGTGGTAATGGTACTCCGGGTCATTACAATAGACATTCACTTTAGGCCACGGAGCTGATGGGACACATCCACAGTCTAGTCCCATTATTATGACCACTTTTGACAGTGTGTAGTTCATGAAGGAATATGTGGTGAGTTGGCTTGGTGGATATATAAGGGGTGTGATAGGCTGTCTACACTCATATCCCTCATTTCTGTCATGAGTAACAGGGGCGATTTATTAGAGTTGCAAAATGGGCAGATTATTGGCTTTCAGGCCAAGGGTGGCTGTATTTCTGAAACTCCAGTTTGTGAATTGTTCTTCATGATGCTGTGGAGAAAGTGTATGGTGAGTGGACAAATGGCACCATTGCCATAAGTGCAGGGCAGGACTGGGAACTTAAAGTGGCTCCTCCACCTTTGCTAATGAAGTTGCATAGGCAGAAAAAGCTTCAGTTGTCATGGCAATATCAGAATTGGATATCTGGCAAAGTGTTGCGTTCTTTGATGAGTAACGTTTTCTGCTTTGTGGCGTGTTAGGCGAGAAGCAGCCATTGCTGGAAGAGCACAAGCTGGTGATGGCAGCGTTAGGATCTTGGGAAGGTTCTCCTGGCATTCTCTGGGCCCACTTATCCATATGGAAGGCACGCTTAATCGATTTGGGTATGAATCCTTCCTTGCAGATCATGTACACCCATTCACGCTTTTTGTCTTCCCTGGGGCATATGGGATCTTCCAGGCAAGACAATGCGACATGTCACACAGTTAGAAATGGTTGGAAGAGCATGACCAAGACTTTCAAGTACTACCCTGGTCCCATAACTCTCCAGACTTGAACCCAATTGAGCATCTGCGGGACCATCTCGATGGTTGTGTTTGCTCTATGGATCCTTCCCCGCTCCCCCTCCAGAATGTGGAATGCACTGCAGTCAGCATTGCTCCTGATACCTGCAGGGGCGATTGGCCATAGATCCTTACAGGGAAATTCCCCATTAGGCTGATGCCCAGGGGGCAGTCTGGGCCCTCCTCATGGCCAGCCAGTGGAAGTTTTTAGGAATGTCACTTGTTTCTGCTGGCAGTATTTTGTGATGCACTGTGATATTTAGCTTTTTTGGGGTGGTTATAATGTGCCACAATATGGTATTGCTGGCCCTGCCTTCCATCAATTTGGATGCGACTACAAAATGGGGCCACTTTGATTTCCTAGTCCACCACTGGATATCTGTGACAACCTACCAGGACCTTATTGAGTCACTTCGGGCCCGTCTAGCTGTTGTCTGTGCTGCATATGGTGGTTACTTCGTAAATTAGCTTGTGCTTAGAATAATGGGACTCAACTGCGTATAATTAATATTATAGGCAGAGATTCCCTCACATTGCAGTGTCTGCTCGTGTGATGTGGAGGACATGTTCTACACATTTACCTCAATAATTCACCACAGTTCACAGATAATCTGGTAAAACTAGGCAGTTATTTCTACCATGTTTGACAGACACATTTACTACTAGGATATCATAAGCACACTGAAGTTGTTTCTGATGATTTAATGCAACGTAACTGAGGCCTCGCAGACAATTACTGCAGTGTGACAGATTCATATTCATGTTTTTTATAATGCAGTGATTAAATGACCATTTGTTAAGGGCTTAACACATTCCACTTCTTCTAGAAAATGTATAGTTGTAACACAACGCTGTCTCCGAGTGAATCAGGGTGAAGTAGATGTGACACACACATTTATCAATATGGCAGTTTCTTCTGCACTGAGAGGGGAATGATTTAGTAGTGGGTGTGTAAACGTACAAGTTACACTTTACTATTTCATACCAAACACAAATGGCTAAAATGATCCTATATAGAACTTCTCAGCATGTGGTTTAAATCATCAAATGAATAAAAAAAAAACTTTGAAATAAAACCTAGTGTAAAGCAAACCAATAAACATATACTCTACTCTACTCTACTCTAGTTACAGCCTATTCTACAGTCATACGTATGCAGGTTATACTGGGAATTCAGCAACGTGTCTTCAACTCTTAAGTGAAGCTTAAGGCAAGTCAACAAACCTTTTATGAGAGCATTTACAGGGCAATTACATACTAAAATTAAAACTCCTACAGTTCTTGTCCATATTCATATTATTTTCTGTAGGGGACCATATTACAGTAGTTGTTGATGGTTGTGTAAGATGCAAATTGGGTAGAAAAGTGCAAACCACCGTCAATGCTACAAATGTGATTGGTTGTTACATCCCTTCCCCCACTGTTCTTAGCAGCTTATAAAAAGAAGCATTACTGAGCATGTGAGAATTTCTCCTGTTGTATATGATATGAAATCGCTGCTACTTCCTGTGCCACTGATTTAAAGTAAATGTTCATCCTTCAGATGGGGGGTTATCAGTAACACAAGTATGACTTATTTTATTTTTATTTTAACATTGTAAGCTATTTTCAGAAAATGTTTTCATGACTGGACAACCCTTTTAACGGGCATCTGTCAGCAGTTTTGCACCTATGAAACTGGCTGACCTGTTACATGTGCGCTTGGCAGCTGTATGCTTCTGTTTTGGTCCCTGTGACAAATACCTCACCTCATGTCCGCTTAACGTCGCCTACGTTGAGCTCATGAGACGCGGTATGGTCACGAGTTACCGAAGCGTGACGTTACGCCCTCCAGAGGTGCAGGTAAGGTCAGCTTGGTACCGTTTACACAGACACCTCCTGTCCACGCGGGCACAGAGAGGCAACAAGCTAAGAGAGCCTTTTCACTGCCTCAGTGAAAACAGCGCTGTCTCAGCCCGGGTATCTGCCACCAGCTTCTCGTTTTATATAAGCCCGGTCCGCTAACGGGATTATATAGGGTGAGAAACCAACCCGCGGTAGCTTATAACTAGGCTGAAACACGGACGTGGGGATTCCTCATCGAGATACAAGATAGCACAAGATTAAATTTTATATATTTAATCGCCTTAAGGGCACACTAGATATAACACAATATACACAGAGAATATATACCATGGTCTGAGGTTACAGAAACAGGTTATATAGGTACAACAGGGTTAAGCAGAACAATAAGTCATTTTACCAAATATGAGTCCTTTGGGTACTGATGAGTCCTTAGCTATATTCACGTTGGAGACAGTGATGTCAGCTGGTTGCTGGTCCCTCCAAAAACATTTCACAATGTGACCCCCTTTCAGAGAAAGACACGTCATCTTGCTGGCACAAGCCTTTTAACCCGTAGCCGGCCCCTTCCCTCCCAGCTGCACATGACCCACAAAACCCTTTATGGTTTATAGCTCTAGTCCAGAAGGTCACAGGGAGATGGTTCTGGACCAACGGATCCGCCTGGGTTCCGGCTAGAGTCCAAACATGGTGCCGCTATTGGGTTTCTGTGGGAGATATAGATATCTCTCTTCCCTGGCATCCCACCCTCAAACAAAGACCATGGGCATGTTCATCGGGGACACAAATATGTATCCGGTTTGCACCTGTGATAGCCAGGCGATTCATAATTCCTTATGAAATGTAGTTGCCAACATGTCTGGAAGGTATCATTGATCCTGGCAAGGGCTGATACCTCCTGCTGGGGGTTTTCCTGTAGGATCTGTGCTTTCTGACTGGAGGTGTGAAATTTAACCAAATGTGGCCTGCTAAGAGTTTTCTGCTATCTGACTGCGGCTTTGAATCAGGGCCCCCCTTTGGAGCTTGATTTCCTCTGCCATCTTTCAGCAAATGGTGGTGTGTAAGGATATGGCTGACAGTAAATATTAATCCGTATTCCTCACACCTCCCCCTTTTAGAGGGCGCCAGGGGGCAGCACATTCCTGTGTTACCCCGTGCACCCATCCACACCCTCTCTGGTGGCGAATGGCAAAGTGGTACAGCTGGAGCACCAGGCTCCCGCGTACCCACCTCACATTTGTTCCTGACTCATGGAGTTACCCGGACTGAGCCTGACACTGAGGCCGCAATTACTGGCATCAGTCGGTACTACAAACGACCGCGTGAAGTCGGCTGCTTGCATTATCAGGAAGCTGGAAAGTCCGTCCTTCAGCGCCTGGAAGGCCGTCTCGCAGTTGTTTATCCAATCGACTGCGGAGGGCAGCGGTGTGGTCCATCAGGGGCCTCGCCAGGCTACTATAGTGGGGTGCAAACTCCCTATAGTACCTGGCGGTGCCAAGGAAGGACATCACCTGGTGCTTGTCCCAGAGGGTGAGCCAGGATGAGCAGGCATCCAATCCCCCAGGTTCCGGTTCCAAAGCTTCTCTGCCTGCCCGGGGCCCCTCGCTTATGCCCAGCTGGCTCTTTCCTGCGCCAGATGCTCTCGGGGATCCTCCCATGTAGGACTGAAGACGGCAATGACCTCCAGATACGCAGCTGCGTACCCTTCAAGTCCCTTAAGCAGTTTGATCATCCGCTTAGAAGTGGCAGGTACATACTCCATGCCCAATGGCATCATGGTGGACGCCGTCCTTCCGGGCGTGTTGGTGAACATTTCCCAGAAGGGGCGGCATTCTGGGAGGGCACCTGACTCCCGCTCATGATGCACTTGCATCAGGTTCACGGGTAAGGCCTTCTGCCTTCCCCAGGCATGGTCCAGGATGACCAGGTACATCCTGGCATTGAGCCACTGGTGCGCAAGGTACGGGCCTTCTCAGGCCGCCTGAAGCTTGTCCTGAGGTATGGGAACAAGTATCCACGCTTGCTGACCCACGTGGTGATGGGTCCTCTCACAAGCCTCCTGGCTGTACCCCCGCTTCTGGTCAGTCTGGGCCTGCCGCATGCTGTCATGCACCAACCGCGACAAGGCATGTGCCTTTTCCTGGAAGTGCACGACGCACTCGATGACTGATTTCCCCAGGGGTGGCTACATCTCCCGTCCAGGCCTCTGTCTTAGCGGCCCCTGGGTATCTGTTCACTGGAATCTCATGCACAGCCCACAGAAATTCCACCCTGAACGGGATAGGGCACCACAAATTGTCAGTCCCTAGGCCACGCCTCTGGTGAGCCCTGTTGGACTGTTTCCTGGCACAACTGTCCTTGGTCCCAGACCGCCCTCTGGAGGTCTGAATCCAAGGGAGGCTGTGCCACCTGCTCAGTGAGAGCTTTCAATCTGACGCTAGCCCTTAGCTCCACTTGAAACCCCTGGTGGGACGTGGTCAGAAGAGATGAGACTGCCATGTCCCCTGTCAGTTCTACCAGCTGCCAGTCCCTAGGCCACTCCCCCGGTGAGCCCTGCTAGACTGTGACCCGATACAGCCGTCCTTGGTCCCAGACCACCTACTCGAGGTCTGAGTCCGAGGGAGGCTGTGCCGCTTTCTCCCTGAGAGTGTTCAGGCTGGCGTCAGCTACTAACGCCACCTGAAATCCCTGACTGGACGTGGCCAGAATAGACGAGACTGCAACGTCCTCTGTCAGGTCCACGGGACCTGTCTCCGGGCTTCCATCTGACTCTGCAGCCACTTGGTCGGAAGTGGGAAAGCCATCAGACCCCTGAAGGGCCCCAACCTTCCCACCACGCGTGACAACAGCTAGGGTCACTGCCACCGCTGGTAGGGCCTGCTTCCCCTTGGCTTCTGACCAAGTCACCAGTCCAGACGGACTAACCTGGCTCTCTAACATCCCGGTTGTGAAGGAATCCTGCACTGAGGTTTTACCTGGGAGCCCTATCTCTCCTGACACAGCCCTGACCTTAATTTGCATATATATCAAATCTTTTTCTTTTAACATAATAAAAGCACACAGAGCTATGGGGACTGGGTATTGCAGATGTTCTAGCGGCCATCTAGCAACCCATGTCCTCAGCTCTATACACAAAATCCTGGTGACAGGTTCCCTTTAAGGGCACACTAGATATAACACAATTTACACAGAGAATATATACAGTGGTCTGAGGTTACAGATAGAGGTGATATAGGTACAACAGGGTTAAGCAGAACAATAAGTCAGTTTACCAGATATAAGTCCTTTGGGTAGTGATGAGTTCTTAGCACGATGTGACCCCCTTTCAGAGAAAGACACGCCCTCTTGCTGGCACAAGCCTTTTAACCTGTAGTGTGCCCCTCCCGGCCTTTGGAAGGGGTCCACCCCCCCCTCTGCTGGACTGGCTGCAAATGGCCCACAAAACACTTTTTAGGGTCTATAGCTCCAGTCCAGAAGGTCACAGGGAGATTGTTCTGGACCAACGGATCCGCCTGGGTTCTGGCTACAACTAGAGTCCAAACATGGTGCCGCTATTGGGTTTCTGTGGGGAGATATGGATATCTCCCTTCCCTGGCATCCCACCCTCAAACAAAGACCATGGGCATGTTCATCAGGGCCACCGAGACACAAATATGTATCCGGTTTGCACCTATGATAGCCAGGCGATTCATAATTCTTTATGAAATGTAGGTGCCAACATGTATGGGAGGTATCATTGATCCTGGCAGGGCAGATACCTCATGCTGGGGGTTTGCCTGCAGGATCCGTGCTGTCTGACAGGAGGTGTGAAATGTAACCAAATGTGGCTTACGCTGAGTTTTCTGCTATCTGGCTGCGGCTTTGAAGCAGGGCCCCCCTGTGGAGCTTGATTTCCTCTGCCATATTTCAGCAAATGGTGGGTGTGAGGACATGGGTGACAGTAAATACAAACCGGATTCCAAAAAAGTTGGGACACAAAAAAAATTGTGAATAAAAACTGAATGCAATGATGTGGAGATGGCAAATGTCAATATTTTATTTGTAATAGAACGTAGATGACAGATCAAACGTTTAATCCGAGTAAATGTATCATTTTAAAGGAAAAATAAGTTGATTTAAAATTTTCATGGTGTCAACAAATCCCCAAAAAGTTGGGACAAGTAGCAATAAGAGGCTGGAAAAAGTAAATTTGAGCATAACGAAGAGCTGGAAGACCAATTAACACTAATTAGGTCAATTGGCAACATGATTGGGTATAAAAAGAGCTTCCCAGAGTGGCAGTGTCTCTCAGAAGCCAAGATGGGTAGAGGATCACCAATTCCCACAATGTTGCGCAGAAAGATAGTGGAGCAATATCAGAAAGGTGTTACCCAGCGAAACATTGCAAAGACTTTGCATCTATCATCATCAACTGTGCATAGCATCATCCGAAGATTCAGAGAATCTGGAACAATCTCTGTGCGTAAGGGTCAAGGCCGTAAACCATACTGGATGCACGTCATCTCCGGGCCCTTAAACGACACTGCACCACAAACAGGAATGCTACTGTAAAGGAAATCACAGAATGGGCTCAGGAATACTTCCAGAAACCATTGTCAGTGAACACAGTCCACCGTGCCATCCGCCGTTGCCAGCTGAAACTCTACAGTGCAAAGAAGAAGCCATTTCTAAGCAAGATCCACAAGCTCAGGCGTTTTCACTGGGCCAGGGATGATTTAAAATGGAGTGTGGCAAAATGGAAGACTGTTCTGTGGTCAGACGAGTCACGATTCGAAGTTCTTTTTGGAAATCTGGGACGCCATGTCATCTGGACCAAAGAGGACAAGGACAACCCAAGTTGTTATCATTGCTCAGTTCAGAAGCCTGCATCTCTGATGGTATGGGGTTGCATGAGTGCGTGTGGCATGGGCAGCTTGCATGTCTGGAAAGGCACCATCAATGCAGAAAAATATATTCGGGTTCTAGAACA
Source organism: Bufo gargarizans (assembly GCF_014858855.1). Classification (NCBI taxonomy): domain Eukaryota; kingdom Metazoa; phylum Chordata; class Amphibia; order Anura; family Bufonidae; genus Bufo; species Bufo gargarizans. Next base: position 15,013,883 of record NC_058090.1, on the reverse strand, counting down.
ACATATGCTCCCATCCAGACGTCATCTCTTTCAGGGAAGACCCTGCATTTTTCAACAAGATAATGCCAGACCACATTCTGCATCAATCACAACATCATGGCTGCGTAGGAGAAGGATCCGGGGACTGAAATGGCCGGTCTGCAGTCCAGATCTTTCACCTATAGAGAACATTTGGCGCATCATAAAGAAGGCCTAAGACGATTGAACAGTTAGAGGCCTGTATTAGGCAAGAATGGGAGAGCATTCCTATTTCTAAACTTGAGAAACTGGTCTCCTCGGTCCCCAGACGTCTGTTGAGTGTTGTAAGAAGAAGGGGAGATGCCACACAGTGGTGAAAATGGCCTTGTCCCAACTTTTTGGGGATTTGTTGACACCATGAAATTCTGATTCCACATATTTTTCCCTTAAAATGGTACATTTTCTCAGTTTAAACTTTTGTTCCGTGATTTATGTTCTATTCTGAATAAAATATTAGAAGTTGGCACCTCCACATCATTGCATTCAGTTTTTATTCACGATTTGTATAGTGTCCCAACTTTTTTGGAATCCGGTTTGTATTAATCCAGATTCTTCACAGTCCCATGTTCATATGTGCCTGCATTGCTGAGAAAATGATGTTTTACTATATGCAAATGAGCCTCTAGGAGGCAACAGGGGTGTTGCTGTTACACATAGAGGCTCAGCTCTCTCTGCAACTGCCGCTACCTCTGCACTTTGATTGACCGGGCCAGGTGTGATCACGCTTACACTCCCTGGTCCTGTCAATCAAAGTGCAGGAGGCACAGCATTTGCAGAGAAAGCAGAGCCTCTTGGTGTAATCACAACGCCCCCATTGCTCCTAGAGGCTCATTTGCATATATTAACACATCATTTTTCTCAGCAGTGCGGGCACATATGAACATGGGACCAACACAGATGCCTTCAGCTGGCAAGTGCACATGTAACAGGTCAGCCGGAGTCATAGGGACAAATCTGCTGACAGATGCCCTTTATGTCTGCTTAGATATTCTTTTCTACTCAGGAAACTGTTACAAGGACTCTAGAATTTTCCTGCCTTCTCTACTATTCTAATTTTTTCAGTGAGTTCTTTTTGCCTGCTAGGGAAATGCTTCTTACTCCCAGATATTTCAATTTTTTTTTATTTTGTGGGCTGTTATAGAACTGCTTTGAATATTTAACAACCCCAGCCGGATGTTCGGCACAGCCAATTAGGAGAATTCTATGTACGTATGCCCTACAAATGCGCATTAAATACATGTGTCCGTGAACACAAGCGCTGGGATAAATGAACGCTCCTTGGGGATGTATAACTTAATTGAACACTTAAAAACAGTGGGAAGATGAGATGGAAGGAGCACTTCATCAGTCAGATAGAGCATGGTTTCCTTCCTGCTTCATAAACCAGTTTCCCATGGCTTGATAAAAAAAATATGTCACTTTGATAACCAGCCTAGATAAGCAGCTTCAGAACCACCGCAAGACACAGCTGGACAGGCAGTTTGTGTGTTTGCAGGAAATGGGGACGTTATGTTGTGTTTCTAATTTTTCAGGAAATTATTTGGAAAGCTTGTTGATTAGCTTACTACACGTGAGGAAAGCACAGCAAGTTATCTTTTATGGTTTAATCTAGAGGTCACGGTTTACTACCTTGGGTTCCTCTGTCAGTCAGTGATATAAATAAGAAGGCAACAAGAATCGGCGTCAATTTCTATCATGGATCTTTTATGTACCGTATGTTATCTCTGAAAAGTGGCCCAAAAACCAGAAAAGGCACCTAGCCAGGGTCACCCCATATAGTAAACTTATCATGACCCCTGAACATTGTCACACCTCTCCTGAACTCTGTCTTTTACCCAATGATGTACAATGTACATACACAAAGGGACTTAAACAGCTGTTCTTTTGATCGCTTCTATAATACACTGTACTGCTTGTGCGGTACAGTGTATTAGACTGTAAGTGCTATAATGACAGTCACCAGCAGGCTGCACCAGAGATACACAGCCTGATGTGGATACGCTGCATAGGCCCCAGGCTGCCATGCCATGACATTGGAAATTCAGCACCACATAATCTCATTTGAGGGGTGCCAATGGAGAAAGAGTTCCCTTGCTCTATACCAGGGATGCTCAACCTGTGGCCCTCCAGCTGTTGTAAAACTACAACTCCCACCATGCCCTTCTGTAGGCTGATAGCTGTAGGCTGTCTGGGAATGATGGAAGTTGTAGTTTTGCAACAGCTGGAGGGCCGCAGGTTGAGCATTCCTGCTCTAAACCACTTAGAAGCCATGGCTGCTATTGACCATGGCATCCAAGGCTCAGATTAGTCCTTCTGCTGGTCTGGACTGTTGGGAGCCTGGCTCTCATGTGAGGGCTGAGCCTGGGCAGCACTTAAACTAGGCTGCCGTAAAAAGGTAGCGGCCCAGCCTTAGAGCCTCATGCACACGACCGTATGTATTTTGCTGTCCGCAAAAAACAGATCTGCAAAAAATACGGATGACGTTTGTGTGCATTCCGTATTTTGCGGAACGGAACAGCTGGCCCCAAATAGAACAGTACTATCCTTATCTGTAATGCGGACAACAATATTTTTTGCGGGATGGAAATACAGACCCGTTGAAACGAATGGTTCCGCATACGGTCTGCAGAAAAAAACGGAAAGGACACGGAAAGAAAATACACTCGTGTGCATGAGCCCTAACATTGTAGAATCAGCCTAGACCTCAGGCACACAAACATATTTTCATTCCGTGTCCTTTTTTTTTTTTTTTGGACCGTATACGGAACTATTCATTTCAATGGGTCCACAAAAAAAACGGAGGGTTCTCTGTGTGCATTCCATTTCCGTATAACTGTATTTCCATTCCGCAAAATAAAATAGAAAATGTCCTATTATTGTCCGCATTACGGACAAGGATATGACTGTTCTATTAGGGACCAGCTGTTCCGCAAAATACGGAATGCACACGGACGTCACCCGTATTTTTTGCGGACTGCAAAATACATACGGTCGTGTGCATGAGGCCTAAGACTTTTAAACAGATTTATTTATACATTTTAGTGCAATTGAGCAGGTGTAGATTTCATTTTCTGACTTTCGGTCACTCTATAATGTGCCGTAATCATTAAGAGATGTGAACCTTTTAATAAATCCGGCACAATTTAATCCAACGATATTTTTTTAAGATTGGTGAAAGAAACAGCAGTCTTAGTAAATCTGCCCGATAAGTCCATCATGAACGTTTCTTCTAAAGGCTCAGTTGTGTAAATTAGCTGGTACTGGCCGACCCAGAGACACTGTATGAGATGAGGCATCTCGTCAGTCACCCATTACCCTTCTCTGCACTGATGAGGGGCAATAATCCTGAAACAGTGCAATCTATGGATGGTGTCTCTGAGAAGCAGCAGGTGGGTTCAAATGAGTTGTTCTTCTGCATATTTCATGCTTTACTGGGTGAATAGTGAAATCCACTCTGAAAAGGCGACACCATTCTGTATCATAATAGGCCTTTTAAAATCTGCATCTTTTCATGAATTGTGCACATATTTTTTTTTTCTTTCGGTTTTTGTATGGAGGGGATTTTGAAAACCCCTTCCACATTAATTGTTCTGTAATTTGTCATGGACTTTTAGTGCATCCAAAATCTACACAATCTGCCACGTCTAACTTGGTGTGTCCAGGATAGGTTTTAAGAACAGCCATGCTTAAGATAGACATCTGGAAGAAAGAAGATTTGACTATTTTATAGCAAAGCAAAATAAAAGCCTCAGAGCACAGGGATTTTGTATTTTTATGTAGATTGCATTTACGAGTAATACTTTGTGATGAGTTTAGGTTCAGAATGTTCTCGTTTCTTTTAAACGCTTAAATATGTTCAGCTGCTGGGACAAGACTAATAGCTGACATGTAAGCCTGCTATGGGATTTTAGGAAGGGGCTTGAAACGATATAGTGATTGAGAAAACTAGGGTGTGGTGTTCATCTGCACAGGTCTTAAAACATAATTTTAGCTTAAAAACCATATCCCATTTTGCATTTGCTGTCCTTTTAAAGTTGAGTTTCCCAACATGTTTCCAGTGGGAAAAAAAACTCCCAAACTAATCTTTAATGAACCTTGTGAGGCATGAAGGTTGTTAACTGGATTTTAGAGAAATTGGAAAAAATCCAAGTTGTACGTCATAATCCAGATCTTGATAGAAGTCATTATGTTGAGCGCTAGTCATGAATCGAGTCACGGAGGGTCATTTCCCAAGGAAAAAAAGGTGCAGTGCTATAATTGTGCTTAAAATTTTGGATGGATAAAAGCTCCAAAGAATAGTACTTAGTGTTCCAAATCTTAAAGGGGTTGTCAAATAATTGGGGAGGGGGGTGGCAACATGTCTGGACCTGTAAAGGAAAAATCTCCTACCTACTTCCTGATGCCAGCTTCCTGCTCCTTCTTTTGCAGGTCTGCGATGCTCTGCTGGGCTCCCTCAATGTCAACATCTGGTTTGACATCACCGCAACCAATCACTGGCCATGTCAGAAACTAGATCCCCTTCAGAAACTAGGATCCCCTTGTGTCAGGTGACCATTTGTCATGGCATAAGGGAAGCGTAAAGGGTTCTTGCACAACACCTTTAGGGTCCATTCACACGTCCGTAGAATGGGTCCGGATCCGTTCCGCAGTTCTTTTTCAATGGGGCCGGAAGAGATGCGGACAGAATACAGTGTGCTGTCTGCATCCCCATTTCTGGTCCGCAGCCCCCGAAAAAAATATGTCCGATTCTTGTCCGCGAGAATAGGCATTTCTATAGGGGTGCCGGCCCAGTGTATTGCGGATCCGCAATACACAATGGACGTGTGAATGGACCCTTAAAGGCAGTTTTCACCTTTTAGATATGGATGACCTTTTTCTGGTGCCGAACTGCAGTACACCACACAGTCACCGCACAGTATATGGAGCCTTCTGCTTCTGGCTACGTTCATTAGGTTTTAGGCAGCTACCATAAACAGTTGATTGTGGGGGTGCCAGGTATTGGACCCCTGGAAATAGAACAGTGGATGGAGCCAGACGCAGAAGGTTAAATCCACTGTGAAGTGAGTGTTCTTGATGGTGGACTGCAGCTCACCTCCCAACATGGAAGATAGGTCATCAATATCTAAAAGGTGAAAAAAATAAAAAATTCAAAGGGTATATACACTTTTTACAACCATTTTTTATTGTTCCATTATGAAGCAGCAGTGCAATTATTTATTCAAATTGTTTTTGTGTTCACAGCTCCTCTGCAGATCGATATGTCTTCATGGTTACTGACTCCATAAAAACTCTGAGGTCTGATCCTGTAGTCAGTACTTACCTGGCCACAGTATTACTGTGCTACCGGCATCACTCTGTTGATGTGGCAACAAGGTTTTGGGTGGGTTTACAGAGGATAACTGTGACTGGTCAGTGGCCCTGCTTCAGAAGAGACTAGTTGCCCTGTGGGCCTGGCCTAGAGGTAGAGTTCTGGGATAGGTTGGATTGTATGGGCTTGAGAGGTAGGGCTTGAGAGGTAGGTGTGAGTCAGTAACATGGCAGAAATGGGTGATAATTCGGTAGCCACTGAAAAAAATGGGACCTGGTGTGGCTGCTTCACAAGACCATGGTGGAGACAACAAGTGTCATCAGTGTATTTCTCTAGAGAGACTGACCATTAGATGTGATAGAAGCTTTGTGCAAGCCAGGACCCTTGGGACCTGGGGAATCGTTAGCCATGGATAAGGTCCTTGAGACTCGGGCGAGACATAGGAAGAGATTGACACTGGACACGTGATGGGTGTGGTGAGTGTGTGGGACTGTGTGAGGCAGCATAGTCTGGGAGTGGGCTTTGTAGCATGAATTGATACTGGATCTGGAAAGTTATACAGATGTTCACTTAAGGCCTCATGCACACGACCGTTGTTGTGGTCCGCATCTGCACATTTTTTGCGGCTCGGGTGTGGACCCATTCACTTCCATGGGGCCGCAAAAGATGCAGACAGAACTCCGTGTGCTGTCCACCTCCGTTGCACCATTCCATGGCCCACCAAAAAATTATAGCATGTCTTATTCTTGTCTGTTTTGCAGACAAGAATAGGCATTTCTACAATGGGCCGCCCGTTCCGTTCCATGAATTGTGGAAGGCACACGGGCGGCTTCCTTTTTTTTTTTTTGCGGACCGCAAAAAAAGGCACGGTCGTGTGCATGAGGCCTAAAGGGCTTGGCCATTTCAACAATACCCAATGTCATATCCAAGTTTCAAGAAAAGCTAGGGGTTTTCTAAAGATACTACTGGGTCTTAAATATGTGCTGCATCCTCAAGTTTCAGTAAGAGTCCAGATTATTGATGACATCATGTATCTCTGAGAAGCCTGTCATTCAGTGGTAATGCAACATAATTGGATAATTAGATGGTAGTTAGGGAAATATTTCCAACCCACTTGAGTGTAGACCACCCTGTTTTAAATTGGACCATGAAATGTTTATTGTGGAGAGGGGGCAGTATTTTCTTCTCAATTACAGGGTGATGTTTGCTTAGCTACATCTCCGTTATTTTTCCTTCCCCATGTTTGCTGAGTTCTGAATGGCTTTTAAAGCTAATTCTACCCAGAACACAAAATTCTTCCATTAAATCTCTTTAATCTTCATGAATCGTTTCTGTTATGGGGTATCATTTCTCTCATGACATGTTAGTTTTCTGTTCTACTAATAAACAGTGATTGTCATGGTCCAGCCGCTGTTTGAAGCATCCCTGGTTGTTTTGGCTTTTCCCCCCTCATAATGTAACCAGGTGTCGCAGCAGGATCGCAGGAGTGCGGTGAAAGGCTATAGCAATTTCATACTTTAGGATCTAGGGTTTCGCAGCACTTGTAGTGCTGAAACCTTGGCTAAGATTTACATACAGAGCTGTATGTATATATGTAGAATATAAGGCTGATCGCTCTCAGTTCTTCTGTAGAAGAGTATTCCCCAGAGTACCTTGGGCAGCACACACAGCCATGCCGTATGCAGCTTTCTATATTCACATGTTGGAAATGAAAACATTTCTAAGAGATCTACTTCAAGGATAAAGCCTTATTACCTTATTAAAGTCCCATCTTAAGATTACAAAATCAGAACATAATGACAATGAGCCAGAAATAAAGAGAAATGCAATGGAAAATGCTTGTCATACGGCGTTGTTCCTGGTTTTCTTTTTATGTCTCACACCTGTGCTCGAATCCATCCAAATCTTAATAAATCCTTTAACCATCTGTCAGATGTACATGAAGCAAGTGACAGCGGTCTAAGCTATGTTGACATATCTACCTGAATCCAAACATTTCAAGATCATTTGCCAAAAATGGGGGGGGGGGGACTTTTTTCCCCCTAGAGAAAATAGGAAAAATGTATGAATTTCTTTATGTCTTTGCCAAATGTTAAACTGCATTTTTGATAATGTTAACCAATCTGGCTCTTAATGTGCTTTTGACAAGGTCGTGGTCTGAAAGGGCCTTCGTCTTGGCTTATACAGGGAAGAAAAAATGAGAACCAGCAATTGACTGCTTTCATATCAGATTGCAGAATCAAAAACATGTAACCCATTTGCACATTATTACTGCAGATTTATTTTGCACTATACGAATGGCCGGGATCCAAACACCCTGAAGGTCCTAAATAGATGTGAGCACAATGGAAACATTAAAAAAATAATAAGATGAAAAGCCTGAAAAAAACAGCAAAACTGAGCAAAGAACATGTGTAAAAAAAAAAAGTGTTATCTCAGTTTTTTCCTCTTTCTCCATTGTGGGGTACAAGCTGTACACAGGGACTTTGTCAAAGGGTGTATGGGGGGGATAGACCTCACATTTATTAGGGTTAGATAACATGTGTGGCTGTACAGAGCCAATACAGTGATGTCCAGTTCCCCATAGTCCACATGCAATGTGCTCTTGGTGTTGGTACATATTTGACCCTTTCCTTAGGCCACCATTGGATGTAAAACCTTTTTTAGTCAGCTAATTGAAATGTGGAAATGGAATATGTTTTGCTTTGTTGCTTGGAAAACATAATTAGTTTTGAAAGCAAAGAAATAGATAAAAATTGAAGTATGTGTGATTATTTCCTTTCACGCAGATACGGGTGCCGGGCTTCCTCACTCTTAGCTGTGGCTGCTGGCATCCCCCTCCTGGCTCTGAGCAGAACTTCCCTGTGTGCATATAGAATGTGCACAGGAGTGTCTCTCCTCATGCCCTCTATCTTCCCAGCCTGTGGCTGGTCTGCAGGATGTATTTAAAGGCTCCTCCTTCTACATGAAGGCACCTGAGCAACTTTGGTTCCTAGTCTTGTCTAGTTCCTGTGAATGAAGGTGTTACTGTGACTTCTGCCATTACTGTGTACCAGACCCTGTATATTGTTTAATGGACCTTGCCTTACTACCGCCTTCCCTGACCTTAGATTTTGCTATCTTGCCGCCTGCCCTGACCTCGGACTCTGTACCCAGAGCTCGCCTTGCCTCCGTCTGATTGGCCTCTGGCCACCTAGCACCCTGAAGGCCAGTCCAGTGGGATCCACACCCAGGTTCTGATTTCCTCATGTTACAACCCCCCCCCCACACTTCAGAGGTAGGGCCTGGTGTACCCCTCAGGAAAGTCTATCCTCACCATCAGAGGTATTGTGAAGAACACAGAGTATACTTAATCATCCCCTTCTGAGGCGGTTGGTCAAGTGGGACAGCGGGTTCGCACCCTCTGACCATTACAGTATGCAAGTTTGTATATTATAGTGGAACAATGTGACTTGGTAGTGCACAATTTCTAATGCGTAGTCTGTATACATATAGACCAGGGATGGGCTCAGCTGCCGACTGTATCACCATGACCAGGACCTCATACGGTCATGACTATAATCTGAGTATCTTATGCAATTTGGGCATCATCCTAATCCTTATGCATATATAGTAAAAAAATTTACAATGCTTTACAATTGGCATATGCTAATGCTGGCCTGGTCTTATGTCACCTCCTGTTCTGTCAGCTTGACAATTAATAGCACAAGTTTTATCCACTGATCAAAAGCTCTTGATATTCCATAAGGAAATATCTTGAAATGGCGCAAAATGCCATTGTTTTTTTTTTTTTACAGAAAGGATGGAAGCCATTGCTGGCTATAAGATATAGGTCCATGAGTCGTCTGCATAAGGTTAGTCCATGTTCGCTATGTTCATATGGGTATTATCTTCAGACTACACACAGTCAGTACTGTACCCTGCAGTCATGCCTCCTGTTCAGGGGCGAAACATGGCGGTGGGCAGATGCCCATCATGGTCAGCAACCAGGTAAGTAGTAATCCGATGCTCCCCTTCTGACTCCTGAATTGAACTGTATTGCCATCCTGAGGCAACTGGAGTAGAAGGACAGAACATGGCAGCTGGCTACTTTAAATGGCCCTGCCTTCTGTCCATTTGGACCTGACAACAACATGAAGCCACTTATATTTATCTTTTCCCCTCACCCATGACGGCACCCAGTGCGACTCAGGACCTCCCATCAGGACAGGAAACCTGAGAAGATAAAAAGGAACACACCTCCTCCCAACACCAGTTCAGGTTTCCTGTCCTCCGGATGGGAGTTCCTGAGAAGCAGTGCAGCGATCGCTGCGTGAACATACCTCAAGGAAGAGCGCTGGGGGAGGTCTGTGGCATGGCCGTGGGAAGACCTATCCCTGGGGAGCGGTAGTTCTGTGGCCGTGCCGGAAGCCGCTCCCCACAAGTCTGCCTGCGCCCGCACTCGCTACCGGTCCTGGGGGAGCCGCTGTGGCCGTGTTCAGGCGGCTCCCCACGCCGACATGCCCTAATTAAAGATGGCTCCCGCGCGTCTAAGCGCTTATGCGCATGCGCGGGGCCGTCCTTTGGGGCGCTAGCTGATGACGTCGGGGGGGGGGGGCGGAGCTCTCTCCCGACGCACAGGACCCGGAAGTGAGGGCCGAGGCGCGTCCTTTAAACTTATAAATGCGGCAGCAGGTGCAGGCAGCCAGCGGGGCACAGGTTTTGTGCTGAAGTAGGATCCAGCTGGAGCATGTCGGACCCTACTGACGGACGCGCTGAACCCCTGGACCCCTTGAGGCCTGCAAGTCCGGTATTGGCCTAAGGACGGGGAGAAGAGGATTCACTGGGTGAGAACATTCCTCCTTTTTTTTACTAATAAGGTGTTTCTATCTTAGATTCCCAAGCCTCCTAAAAAGTCATCTTCCAAGTCCAAGCATAAGGAGTGTGCAGACTGTAAGACGGCCCTATCTGCATCTTATCAGAAGTCCCTGTGCACGGCTTGTATAGACAAGCTGGTAGCGGAACAGTCCCAGACCCTTACAAGATCTATGAAGTCCCTAATCAAAGCGTCCTTCAGGGCGTTCAGTAAAGGCCGTGCCAGATCCCCGGATAAAGTCACGGAATATGATAGCATGGAAATGGACTCATCCGATAGTAAAGCCAGAGAATCCGGACAGTTAGACTCCAGTAATTTAGACTCCTCGGACGAGGAATACTCAGGGAAGTCCTTTTTTTCACCCGAGGATACGCAGCCGTTACTAAAAGCGGTCCGGGCAACTATGCAACTGGAGGACATTAAGCAGACCAGATCGGTTGCGGATCAGGCCTTTCAGGCTCTAGGCCCTAAAAAACATAGAGTTTTTTCGGTACATGAGAGCATGCAGGCGATTATTAAGAAGGAGTGGAAGAATCCTGATAGAAAGTTCTTCATACCCTCCTCGGTTAAAAGGAAGTACCCCTACGAAGAAAAAGTGTCCTCAAGTTGGGATAGGGCCCCTACGGTGGACGCACCAGTCGCCAAGATTGCAAAAAAGTCTGCCCTCCCCTTCGATGATTTAGGCTGTCTCTCGGACCCATTGGATAAAAAAGCGGATATATATCTTAAACGGGCTTGGGAGACGTCGGCCGCCTGTCTCAGGCCGGCAGTCGCAGCCACTTGGGTTTCCCGGTCACTGAGACTATGGATCGACCAGCTAGAAGCGCACCTTAAAGAAAAGAGGCCTAGAGAAGAGCTTCTAGCCTCTCTCCCCTCCTTCTCAAAGGCAGCTGATTTTTTGACGGACGCCTCCACCGATGTGATGCGCTTCTCCGCCAGAGCCAGTGCTATGACAAATGCAGCTAGAAGGGCTATCTGGCTTAGATCCTGGAAGGGTGACCAGGGATCCAAGGCCAGACTCTGTGCCCTTCCGTGTGAAGGTGACAGGTTATTTGGGTCATCTTTAGATGACATATTGGAGAAGGCCTCTGACAAGAAAAGGGGATTTCCCGTCCCTCAGAAGCCTCCCTTTTTTCGTAGGCCCCAGCAGGGTTTTAGGAGACAGAGGGGCAAGCCCTATGATAGGAAGGAAAGGGATCGGTTCCAGAGGAAGTCTAGCGGCTTTCTTTTTAAAACCCAGGATAATAAAAAAGATAAGCAGCAATGACGCCAGTCCCCAGGTTGGGGGAAGACTCTCCTCCTTCCTCCCGGCCTGGTCAAAGATCACCCAGAACAAATGGGTTTTGGGAGGGATAGCAGAGGGGTTCAGGCTGGAATTTCTCTCCTATCCCCAAAATTTTTCACCCGCACTCCAACGCCGAAAGATCCCTTAAAATCCACAGTGTTAGAGGCAGAGGTTCAGTTGTTATTGGACAAAGGAGTCGTTTGTCAAGTTCCAAAAGAAGAGGAGGGCAGGGGATATTACTCCCCACTCTTTCTGGTAAGAAAGCCCAATGGGACTTTTCGAATGATTTTAAATCTGAAACAATTGAACAAGTTCCTGAAATACAAAAGATTCCGGATGGAGACGATAAAGACAACTATAGACCTACTATACAAGGATTGCTGGATGGCAAGTATAGACTTAGAGGATGCTTATTACCACATCCCTATTCATCCCTCCTCCCAAAGGTATTTGAGAACAGCGGTCCAGGTGAGGGGCCAGTTTCTGCATCTCCAGTACAGGGCCCTCCCGTTTGGGGTCTCACAAGCCCCAAGAATTTTTACCAAAGTGGTGGCGGAGATGGTGGCATTCCTCCGATTGTCCAGGGTAGTGTTAGTACCCTATCTGGACGACTTTTTGTTCATAGCCCAGACAAAGATACAGTTACAGACGGATCTTGTCCTGGCATGTTCTCTATTGAAGGATCTGGGATGGAAGGTCAACCAAGAAAAATCTTGCCTAACCCCCTCTCAAAGTTGCATATTTCTAGGGATGCAGCTAGACTCCACGGCTCAGAAAACATTCCTTCCTCAAAAGAAGGTAGTTGCAATAAAAGAACATGTTTGGATCTTGTTCCGCTCCTTCCGATGCTCCATCAGGAAGGCGATGGCAGTATTGGGGCACCTGACGGCCACGATTCCCGCCGTACCGTTTGCTCAGATTCACACAAGATCGTTACAGTGGGATATCTTAAAGACATGGAATGGTCTCCCACAGACGCTAGAGGAAAAAATTCATCTCTCCTCCAGAGCAAGGTATTCCCTCCTATGGTGGACATCCGAGAAGAATCTTTCGGCGGGAATGCCCTGGTCCTTCATAGAACCCATACGGATAACAACAGACGCCAGTCCGTGGGGTTGGGGGGCCCATTCAGATGGGAAGTACTGGCAGGGAAGATGGGACTTAAGAACCAGAGCCTGCACGTCAAATTACAAGGAGCTCAAGGCAGTAGAAAGGGTTCTAAGAGTGGCAGTCCCAGATGTCTTAAACAAAAAACTGGTCTTTTACTCGGACAATTCGACGACGGTGGCCTACATAAATCATCAAGGCGGAACAAGGGTACCGTCCCTAATCTTCCTCTGCCAGGAAATTTTTCAAATAGCAGAAGACAGGAACCTGCTCCTATCAGCAGTACATCTGAAGGGAAAAGAGAACACGGTGGCCGACTTCTTAAGCCGAGTGGAACTCAACCAGGCAGAGTGGAGTCTGAACAGAGAAGTTTTTTCCCAGATTGTCTTAAAGTTTGGGGCCCCAACTATAGACCTCTTTGCTACCCGGAAGAACAGGAAGACGGAGAGGTTTTTCTCTTTAAATCACACAGAGAATCCTACAGGGGTGGACAGTCTGGCCCAGGACTGGAGCCGGGAACGCGGCTACGCCTTCCCACCTATGTCTCTAATTCCACAGGTACTGAAGAAGGTGAGGAGGGAAGGAGCCTCTATAATCCTGGTAGCCCCAAAATGGCCCAAAAGAATCTGGTACTCCACCCTGTTAAATCTAGCCAGAGGCCCCCCCTGGATGATCCCTCCCAGGGAGGACCTCCTTTCCCAGGGACCAGTATGCCATCCCAATCCGGAAACTCTCCAGTTGGCAGTATGGAGTCTGACAGGGACATCTGGTTGAGGAGAGGGCTTTCTAACAGAGTCGTTTCCACCCTTCTAGGCGGCAGGAAAGCTACAACAGCCAGGAAGTATAACAGGGTGTGGAATATCTTTGCTTCCTTTCTAGGGTCTAGCCCCGATCCATTTAGCCCTCCAGAAATACCTAAGGTCTTGGACTTTGAGCTATTTTTTCGACTACCAGTTAGCAGTCCACCCTTGGGTCAAACGTTTTCTTTCTGCCGCAGCCAGGATCCATCCGTCTGTAAGACCCCTTTCCCCCCCCATGGGACCTGAACAAGGTCTTGACAGCCCTAACCGATAGACCATTTGAGCCCTTGTTAGAAATCCCTATTGACGTCCTGACCATTAAGATGGCCTTTCTCCTGGCAATTACCTCTGCTAGGAGGATCTCTGAGATCCAGGCCTTCTCTGCACATCCTCCTTATACTGTCATACAGGACAATCAGGTAGTGATCAGGCCCCTGCCCTCCTTCCTTCCCAAGGTAGTCACGGATTTTCACAGGAGCCAGGACATAGTGCTACCCTCTTTTTTCCCTAACCCTTCCAATAATAGGGAAAAAAGCTTCCACTGCTTGGATGTTAAAAGATGCCTGTTAGTGTACCTTGATGCTACGGCTTCATGGAGGAAAGACGAGAACCTGCTTGTCCAGTTCCTAGGGGGGAATAGGGGTAAAAAAGCATCCTGCGGGGTTATTGCCAGGTGGGTGAAGAAGGCCATAACGAAGGCTTACATCTCCTTGGGTCTTTCCCCTCCTTCCGGGTTTGGGGCTCATTCCACTCGCTCAGTGTCTACCTCTTGGGCGGAAAGGGCTAATGTGTCTTTAGCCCAGATTTGTAGGGCAGCTACTTGGAGTTCCCCTCATACCTTTCTCAAACATTATAGATTACAGCTCCATTCTGACGCCTCGTTTGGGGAGAAGGTCCTTCAAGCTGTGGCCCCCCCCTAGACGCTACTTATAGTCTATCTCGCACTGGGTGCCGTCATGGGTGAGGGGAAAACAACATTGCTTACCGGTAATCGTTTCTCTCGATACCCATGACGGCACCCGATAGTTCCCTCCCCACATATAGATGTAGATACAGATATACTTGTATAAACTTGTGTATAGGATATCAGTCAGGTCTATATGAAGTAATAAAGATTTAAAAAAAAAAAAAAAAAGAGAAGATTTTTTTTTTTTTTAAAATGTAAAAAAAAAAAGGGGGGAATCTTTAATCCCTTATCACTTCTCTCCGGAGAACAATTTATTTCTTCCACTGGTGTTGGGAGGAGGGGTGTTCCTTTTTATCTTCTCAGGTTTCCTGTCCTGATGGGAGGTCCTGAGTCGCACTGGGTGCCGTCATGGGTATCGAGAAAAACGATTACCGGTAAGCAATGTTGTTTTCTAGGGCTACTTTAAGTTCCCATTCCACCACTGCTCCTGTTCCACAAGACTTCAATACCAGACAGGGCACTGTCACATTATACAAAGCAGTATCCAGAATATGTTACCAAATTGTGTGCGGTTTTTAACACTTAACTTTATTAACAACATGACAACACCACATAGATATAGGCAGCCATTTTACAAATCACCTACAGACAGGCAGCCATGTAAATACACTCAGTAATGTAGTTACTGGAATAAACACAATAAAAATCAGGATTCCATCACTAGTCCTAGTGGATGTATCGTGTGTGCTGACCCTGTACATGTATGTCTTGTACCACTACTGCTTAATGAATGTCAGGGTTTATATGATGTGAAGAGAGACACATGACTGATGCCATGTTTAAGTTAGGCCATGGATACATTACACAGGACTACATGTGCTATACCATTCTACGGCATATATAACACATGTATATTAGAAAATTTTATAACTTCCTGTTATATAAACAAATACTGAAATACCCCTTTAAATCTTTGTGGAATTGACCTGATCAAGTAGCATGGCCTGAGTGAACGTCATCTGTATATAGCTCTGAGCTAAGCAAAGGGAGCGCTCGCTCTTTGGGTTAATTTGTTTCAAACCACTGTAGCCCCGGTCATTTGGTGTTTTAGGCCCAAAGTCAGCAGCATGTGGTTGCAGCTGCATCAGTTCCTTTAGAGATTGTGTTTTGAGGGCTTTTCATTTGTGCAATAATTCTTCCATATTGTAGGCATTTAAATTGACTGTGAACTTTCATGTTGAAGTAGACAGCATTTGTTGTGTCAGGTGGTGCGCAGCTCTGATGATTAAGATGTGGCCTCAGTAAAAAATCAAATTACATTTAAGGACATTTTAATTAAAATGCACATGCTGGTTGTATGCTAAGCCAGTAAAGATGTGGGTAAAACACATGCCGAAAAAGGTTACTGAAAGATCTTTTTTATACTTTCTGTAATTGGCCTCAGCCTAAAATACAAAAACGAATCCATATTTTATTAAGCACAAATGCTATTGTGTTTTGAATATGCACGTTCTATTCTTAAATATTAGCTATCTATATCCTACAAAAGTTTTGTGTATTTGTGTCGTGTGTGTGTACTGAGTATTAAGCACTGTACTTTTTAAGGCCTTATTTAGATGAACGTATGGCCTCTGTTACAGACTGCAAACAGCGGGTCCGCAATACATGAGCACCGGCCGTGTGAATTCTGTGCTGTGGTGACTTGAATAGGTCCGCGATCCACAACATATGGCAAAAGATAGGACATGTCCTATGTTTTGCCGTGCCATGGCATGGACCCTAAAGCCCATGGAAGGGCTTCTGAGTGTTTATGTTGGCTTCCGATCTGTGTCTCCACAACCAAAAGATAGAACATGTCCTATCTTTTGCCGTATGTTGCATATCGCCGACCCATTGGACCTCTGCACAAGTCACAGAGCATGCCCACTACTCTCACTCATTGAAGTCAATGAATCATGTCCAGACAGGTTCCTATTGTTCATGTGGTTGCCCTAGAGCTATGATGGCAAACCTCCGGCAATCCAGCTGTGGAAAAACTATGACTCCCAAAATGTACTCTTGCCTGGGTGTTCTGAGAACTCCATAAAAATGAATGGAGCATGCTGGGAGTAGTAGTTTCACCATAGCTGGGGTTCTGTAAGTGAGCCATCACTGCCCTACAGCATATCTCTGACATAATGGCTGCCTGTACATACAGTCCTGATCAAAAGTTTAAGACCACTTGAAAAATGGCAAAAAATCCTATTTAGCATGGCTGGATCTTAACAAGGTTCCAAGTAAAGTTTTAACATGCAACAAGAAGAAATGAGAGTGAGACAAAACATTTTTTGAGCATTCAATTTAATGAAAACAACGAATAAACTGAAACACTGTATGTAATTTCCCCTTTTGTGGCTGCTGCCAGCTGTAATGTCTCCTTGCGGCTGCGCTGCTGCCCCCATACTGTAATGTCTCCTTGTGGCTGATGCTCTCATCATCATGTCTCCTTGTGGCCACCCATACAGTATAATGTCTCCTGCTGGCTGCTGCCCCATAGTCCATTATAACGTCTCCTTTTGGCCCCCATACAGTAAAATGTCACGTCTCCTTGTGGCCCCCCATACAGTATAACGTCTCCTTGTGGCTGCCTCCATACAGTATATTGTCTCCTTGTGGCCCCCCATACAGTATAACGTCTCCTTGGTTTTTTCTTCTTTAAAACGGGTATTTATCGCGATATATATCGTTATCGCAATACATTTTTTAATACCGTTATCGTCTGAATATTTTTGATATCGTCCAACCCTAGTTGGTTCTCAATGACACATTGTAACTTATCTGCAGGAAATATTATGGTCATGGCCATCGCATACTAAATTACCCAAAGAAATCACAGTACAGTTAGTGTTTCATTATCCTTTGACTGGAGTGGTTTCCACAGGTGTTTTCCAAGTCCCAGTACCAAATGCAATCTATTACTCTATTATCTATGCAGCAATACTTGTGAATCCCATGATGCACCAGCAATACAGATTGATGCATACACATCACCACTTTGAGAGAAAAATTGGTTCCTTTTAAATTGACTGCTCGATTAGGACCCAGGACCTTAGAGCTAAACCTTTATTCGTTTACATATAGGCTTTAGTTTGTTTAGGGGCTCTGTACACTAAAATGCAAGCCACACAAGGGGGCAGCATCGTCCTGGCAACAAAGTAAAGTTTTGCAATGTTCTTGTAGAAGGAAAGAAAGCTAGCATTGCTGAGATAATGAATGCACCTTTTGGATAGAAATGTAACCGTACAACGCTGTGTTTTATTCTGAAATGGTACTGTAAACCATGGGTTGGTGGGAGAAAATTATTTCAACCTCTGACGTGTCCATCAGACCTTAGTGTAATAATATTTTGTTGGAGATTAAGGTAACAACAAAAGGCTGACAGTCCTCAGCAGTAGAGTCAATAATGGGTGGCTAATGTCTGCAACGACTAATGGGATTCCACAAATTGTCAGATTCAGGGTTAATAGAAATTACCTAGCAATAGGTGAAAGTGAACATCAGATATACTAATGGCATGGAAAATTAGAAGAAATCGTGCAGATTCCTCTCTTAACCTATATGTCCTAGTAGAAGCTGTAGTCACTCTTTCAGAATACAAAATTTCAATTAATTTCTTGTAGAATCATAGCTGTGAAGGAACAGGTCTTTTTGGGATTCCCTATGTCTTCCTCAGCCCTATTATTCCCCTTCTCAGCTGCACCGCTAGATGCATTTCTCTCATAAGCAGTGGGTGTTTTCCTTTTATGGTACTGTATATGTACTGCAGTGACCTCACTTCCCTTATCTCCCACTTCTAGGGAGCTCAGAAGGCTGATAAGGAAGGAGGGGGAATCAGACTTATAGACACACTGGAGCTTCTCTGCCCTTCAGTAGCTGTGTAAAGGTAGTGCTTCTATCAGGCTCGAGATCTCAGCTAGCTCTGTCATGCCCCCATTTTCTGTGAATGGTCTCTTTTATTAGGGACGTTTCTAACCTAACAACAGGCAGTGACTGCAAATTAGGTGGAAGTGATACCCCTACTGGTTATGACTTTGCATCTTCTTTTTTTTTTTTTTTCAATTATTTTTATTAGTTTACAACAAAGAAAAAAAAAGATATGAAATCACATAATAAAGTCAACATTGTAATGACTAAACCATTTTAAATCCTAAAACATAAATCGGACAAATAAATAGTACTCCACCTTACTGTTTCTTAGTCAATCTTGGTCCCTATCATCTTAATATAATAATCTTACTGTAGGGGATCAAGCCCTTACCTTATTACCCATTGGGACTACTGCCCCCAATTGTATTACTGTTCCCCTCCCACATACTGTGACATCAGGGAGACACAGATGTCTCTATTGAAGAACCAGTATGTACCAAAATTGTTCAAATCTCTTCCAAACTTTTATAGTAAACCTCGCTAATTTCTGTCATCAGCCACCAGTTGCTCCATAGCATAGATATATTGCAAAGGAGGATGAGGTCCTCAGCTGACATATTAAAAGCCCATGATATAACTATAAGTGATCTTGTAATATGCAGTATATGAGACATTAGACCTTGTTTGGAAGCAGGGAGGTTATCCATCCCAGGAATGCTAGCGCAGGATCTGGATCAAATTGAAAATCCAGTAATTTGGAGGCAAAGGAAAAGTATTTTTGCCATAATTGATGAGCAAGCAGACAGCCCCACCACATATGATAGATAATATCCTCTCCAACATAAGTCAGACAAGCTAGGCTCACTCTTAGAGACTTAAACTGGGGTGAAATACCAACGAAGCATAATCTTTCGTGATAGCTCCCACATCGCCACTCCCTTCCCAACTATTATTGGCCAAAGTACAGCCGTCTTCTAGTCGGAAATGTCAAATGCGCACTTAAAGAGGACCTTTCATCAATTTAAATTTAATGAAATAACACTCCTACCTAATAGTGCAGGCATCCACTGAAGTTCCCCCTTTTTTTTTTTTTTTTTCAAATCGACCCCCGAATTCATCAATAATAGCCCCGTTTCTTCTGCCGCCTCATATGTAATCGAGACAGACTTTTGTATGGGGCGTTGCTAAAGATTTTGCTGTGGCCGTGAGTGCTATTCTCCCTGGCTGAGAGACGAGCGCTGCGATTTGCTGCGCTCTCAGCGGCCAATCGCAGCGCTCGTCTCTCAGCCAGGGAGAATAGCACTCACGGCCACAGCAAAATCTTTAGCAACGCCCCATACAAAAATCCGTCTCAATTACATATGAGGCGGCAGAAGAAACGGGGCTATTATTAAGGAGGACCTTTCACCAGAATAAAACTTCTAAACTAACTATGCAGGCATGTAGAGCGGCGCCCAGGGACCCCCCTGCACTTACTGTTATACCTGGGCGCCGCTCCATTCTCCCGGTATTGCCTCCGGTAGCTTCATAGTTCGGGTCCACCCAGGGGAACCTGCTGTCGGCTCATTCTCCCATGCTGTAGCGCTGGCCAATCACAGCGCTCAGCTCATAGCCTGAGAGAGAAAAAAGCCTCTCAGGCTATGAGCTGAGCGCTGTGATTGGCCAACGCTGCAGCATGGGAAAAGGAGGCGCCGGCAGGTTCCCCTGGGTGGAGACTAACTCTGAAGATACTGGAGGCAATAACGGGAGAACGGAGCGGCGCCCAGGTATAACAGTAAGTGCAGGGGGGTCCCTGGGCGCCGCTCTACATGCCTGCATAGTTAGTTTAGAAGTTTTATTCTGGTGAAAGGTCCTCTTTAATGAATTCGGGGGTCAATTTAAAAAAAAAAAAAAAGGGGGAACATCAGTGGATGCCGCACTATTAGGTAGGAGTGTTACTTCATTAAATTTAAAATTAAATTTAAGGTCCCTCTCCCAACGGAAAAAATGTAGGAGTGTTATAAACAACTGAATGTAATTCATTTATTTTTTTTTTTCAGTGATGCAGGCAGTAATTTACAAATTTGCTAATTAAACCATTCTCTATTAAATTAAATTGAATTGTGTGAAACTACAGTGACTCTTTAAAGACTATGGTATTATTGAGGGGTGTTGCCTACCCTTTTTCAGCTGTCAGCATATTGTCCACACATGCAATATGAGGTAGACTCGTTGCATGACAATTTATCTCCTATCCAAAGGGTACAGGATAAGTGTCTGAATGATGGGGGGGTCTGGCAGCTGGGGCTCCTGACAGTCACTAGAATGGCGGCAACCATTCCCTTGTTTGAATATGAATTCTAAAGCTCAATAGGAACCTGAACTTAAAGGGGTTGTGTCACTTCAGCAAGTGGCATTTATCATGTAGAGAAAATGAATACAAGGCACTTAGTAATGTATTGTTATTATCCATATTGCTTCCTTTACTGGCTGGATTCATTTTTCCATCACATTATGCACTGCTTGTTTACATGGTTGCTAATTGGAGTTGCACTATGTATTTCAGTCTTGGGGATTTCATGTTATTCGTGGCATTTCTTGAATCTTCCTGGTTTACTTGATGGTAGCATGAGTTTATTACTTTAAAAACCTGTGAATAAACATACATGAAATATTACCAGCGTTTAGGACTGAGGAATTCAGTCTTATCATGAGTGAGATTAAGTAAAACTTCTTAAAATATCTCAAAGTGTTTTACCGCTCAACGAATTTAGTAGAGAAGTAATGGAGAAAGTAGATGTCGTACACCATATAAATCACCATAGTATTTTAATGGAATGATGTACCGTACTTTATCTTTCCACTGTAATTTGTATGCTAAACATTCTAACTATTTCTAATTAACATCCATCTCCAGCCACAAAATACAAAGACGTTTATATCACTCCTTTAAACCCAGTAGTCTATTCTGATGTTTCAGTTGTCAAGAAACCAGAAAAGTGAGGAACATTTTCAGAAAAGGTTTGGGTAGAATTATTTTAAGAGACCAGACATGTAAAATGTATTATTTATTATACACACTTATATAGCGCTACTAATTCCGCAGCGCTTTACAGACATGATCATCCAACTGTCCCCAATGGGGCTCACAATCTAAGGATGTAAAGAATTTCACGCAGGATCATCTTGCTGCTCAGAGTTGCCACTGATTGGTGTGGATCCATGATGGAACAGTATAGATGTCACTATTAAAGTTGTCATTTTTAATACCATTGACTTAAGGGACTGCTTTTGACTGATTTTATGGCTTTCATTTTAACCAAATTGTGTCCGGAGTCCATACCCAAAGCAGGCTAGCACATTGACACATGGATATTAATTCATGATTATTTAAGTTGTCTGATGTAAGGCTACATTCCACACTTCCGTTATTCGTGTTAGTCCTTACATCAGACAACTTAAATAATTTTGAGGATCGGTACATACTGCCCTCTGTTACAAATGCCTATTCTTGTCCGCAACATGGATAAAATTAGAACATGTCCTATTTTTTTTGGCGGGAGCTGTGAAAAAAAAAACGGAAATACAGATGCAGACAGTACACAGTGTGCTGTCCTTATCTTTTGCAGCCCAATTGAAATGAATGGGTCCGCATACCATACACAAAAAATGCGGATTGGACACGGACCAATATACGTTCGTGTGCATGAGGCCTTAGAGTGATGACCTAGCTCAGGAATTCACAACCTGTGGCCCTCCAGCTGTAGGCTGTCCGGGCATGCTGGTAGTTGTAGTTTTGAAACAGCTGGAGGGCTGCAGGTTGGGCATCCCTGACCTAGCCTAAAGTTCCCCACACACATTAGGGAATATGCACACTGTGTGGAAAATCCACAGCGTACTACAATACTAGCAAAGTAGGTCAGATTTTTTAAAGTCTCATCTGCGGAAATTTACCTGCCGTGCGAATTTTGAAGTCCACAGCATGTCTATTATTTATGTGGATTTCAGTGCAGATTTCACCCTTTGCAATGTTTGGTCAAAATCTGCAACAATATCCGCATGAGACACATGCAGATTTTATTATGGATTTGGTTAGGATTGGTCTATTGAGGGCCAGATCTTCCGTTATGCAAAATGCGAAACGCACACAGCTGGAATCCATGTTTTGCGGATCCCCGATTTGCGGACTGCAAAACACAGTACAGGCATGTGCATGAGGCCTTAGAAAAACATTTTAACCTCCCTTTCACTCCATATCGCACATCTCCATTAACTTGTATCTAAGGCTATGCAGTGCAATTTTTTTCCCTAAGGCAGGCAAAGTTTGAACAGTTCTGTGCATACATGATTTAGGTTGAGCTTCCGGGGAATAAATTATCAGATTAGGAGAAAGAAAACCATTTGTCCATCAACAGGACAATATGTGGATACATCGGTGTGGTCTTATCCCAAACAATGTCTGGTTCCTAAGATTTATAAGAAAGGCTGAATACGAGAGGTGATCTTTTACAGAAGTCAGAAAATGAATGCGGAATCTCAAAGACAAATTGAGTGCACAGAGCAACCTTGACCCAAAGAGTGTATTACACTGGGAATGGTATTAAAGAGAAATATCTCCCAACTTAACACACGGAGTATGCCATGTTAACATCACATTCTTCGTATGGATTGAATTTTGGGTCTTTTGAAATGTGAGAAATTAAAAGGCATAAGGGAGAATAGTTATGTGCTATTTGCATATGACAAAAAGCATACAGTTACATAGGCTGGAGTCAAGTTCAACCTTTCACAATTTATTATTCAATCTTCTTTGCTTGATTAATTATACAGCTCCATATCATTTGCTATTAGATAAGCATCTAGCTCTCTTTTAAATGCTCACATAGTATCCAACATTACTATATAGTATCCTTCAATACCTCTTGAGGTAGGACATTCCATAGTTTGACTACTCTTACTGTAAAAAAAAACAACTTCCCATTCTGATGTCTGAATCTGCCACACATAGTGGATGTTCTCTGGTCCTTTGTGTAGTCTTTGCAAAGAATAACCGTGCATTTTATACATGTAAAGCCTCATTCATACGTCCGTGTCCGTGCTCAAATCCGTGAGCAGGTGGTCAGTGATGCATCCGTGAAGGATCCATGTTGGGTTCCGTTTGTTAGTTTTTTGCTATCCTTGTTGCATCCGTGTTTCACTGACACTGAAACAGCTGAACCATAACTTTCAAAAAATCTCTTCTTAATGATCCGTGAAACACGGATGGCATCCGTGGTTTTCACAGACCCATATACTATAATAGGGTGTAATGGATCCGTGAACACGGACAAAATTGAGCATGCATCCGTGCTAAAAACATGAATCCACAGACCGTGCAAAATTTTTTGTGTATTCCCTACTAAGATTATTATACGTGAATCATGATGAGATTATTATTATTTTTAATCATGTCTAATAAAGAATTTTTATGGTTAAAGGAAATCAATTTCACTAATTTTTTGTTGTATTAGTATCAAAGATTGAGTGTTCCTGTTAAGCAAAGTGTTCATTGATTTTAGGCCTATTGTGGTGTTAAAACACTGATATGTGAATACACACATGAAAATGAATGGAGACGTGTGCTGTCCGTGGAGAACGCGTACAGCACACGTCCGTGAAACACTGACGTATGAATGAGGCTTAAATGAGAACACCCATGAGGGATTTGTACACAAGTAATATTACATTAGGATCTCATATTTTTATCACTTTTTATACACCTTAAAATCTTCTTTGCTTTTCTACCTGTTGCCAGACACTAAGTTCTGCTGCTTAGCGTACTGGTAACCAGAATACCCAAATCCTTCTCTTTTTCAGTTGGCGAATTTTTTTCTTTTCTTTTTTAAACATGTTTTTCACATTGCTTCAAAGTCCATTTAAAATAATAATTTTCTGAAGGTTGCTGTAAATTTGTAATATATTTCTTTTACCTTCATTGCTTCTATTCCGTTCTGGGCTGTGGTCATATGACCGTGTCCATGCAGCTCTTTATTTCCTGTTATGTTTATGGGTAGAAGTGAGTTACACACTGGACATTGTTAGGGAAGGTGCTGGATCTGTGGCAGGGAAAGGAGAAGTGCATCATGGGTTTGGTTGAATAGAGCTGCAGGAAGTGCTACATACAAAGCAGAGTCATCTGTTTATATGGTAAAAATGGATCAGGGGAGTCCAAATTGACAAAATAAGCATAGGGGAGATGTACATGAGGTAATCAACTACATGAGCATATTTGGTAAAAGCCAGAATAATCCCAGAAAAAAACCCTCTAAGAAGAGGTAAAGATTTTACTTTTGCCATTCTTTTTTTTCAAATGCATCCAAACCCGTACAAATGTATACCTATAACTTTGCATTGACTTTCACTATAAAAAAATGTTACAGTAACATACCTTTTGTTGTTACCAGATATCACTAACACCAATGCAATAGCATACCTCTCAAATTCAGAAAATGGCATAGGCACAATAGCAGTGAGGCATGTAGCATACCGCAGCAAACTTTATAAAAAACCACAACCCCTAACCACCTATATCTAATCACTCTCAATCTCGCCCAGCCCCATTAGTGCCCCCACACAGAAGTTATATCTGCATCGTGCCCACATTATGCCTCCCCTTAGTTATACCCACATTGTGCCCATCTTTTAGTAATGCCACCTCTGTTGATAAAATAAAAAAAAGTAAATACTCCCCTAGGCGTTCCCCTGATGATTGTAGCACACCTTGTGCTTCCCAGCAGCCATGATGTGGTCACACATCACGCTTGCTGAGCTGTGTAGGAGGAACGCACAGGCTGATTCCCGCTGCCTCCACTCTCCTGCCTACACAGCCCAGCAGAGTGATCTATGACTGCATCTCGGTTGAATGGTGAAGCAGGGAGCGGGCGGCTCCATGTTATACTATTGCAATCCTAAAGACGCAGAGACAGTTGAGAGCGGGACATACTTTGGCCCTCCCAGGACCATGGGACCACCACCGAAATCTGGGACTGTCCCACCAGATCTGGAATGGTTGGGAGGTATGCAACAGATATGTGCATACTGCCAACCCCATGAAAAATAGTACTATCTACTAAAATACAAGTATGGTAACAGGCAGACACAAAAATCCACAATACATATGCCATCATGAAAGGTGTTGTAAATAACAGATGTGTGTGGAATGGGATATAAAATAAAGATAGGAAAAATCAGTATAGCAATGACAGAAAAGATATACAGCACCACTTCTCAAAAAATGGATGTATTCACAGTTGCCGGCGTAAGTGGATCCTAATGCGATCCAAATCCATAGAGTAGAAATCCGTAGCACTCTAGTAGATGTGCGCAAACAAATGGACATGATTAACCCATATGTACAGAGCTACTTTGCAGTCCTGTGATGAGGCTGAAATACTGGGGGGACTGAGTACAGATTGATGGGTGAAAACAGTGATTTTCTGTATATTTTAGTACAAGGGCGCAACATAACAAAATGTGAAAAAAGTGAAATGGTTCTGAAGACTTCACAAATGCACTTTACTTCCTCTATATACCCCCATATACGTGCACACTTCGTCTTGTTTTCAATGGAGACTGAGCAATAAACGCTGACTGACCCCCCTGGCATCAACTTATCTCCCAAAGGCTTTGGCATTTTGTAATCCAGCACACCAGATTGTTATTTTCGCCTACATTGGTGCGCTTTGCTGACTTTCATCTTATGTGTATGGACACCCTTAGGTTGCTTTTATATACTTGACAATTTTTTTTTATTTTAATCTGATTTACTCCATGATTTCCCTGTATTTTTGCCCTTGTTTAGCCACTGTCATCTCCTCATTGAGTTGTGCTTGGTGACAATCAGGACTACAGATCCATGGTGTCCTCCATCTAAGGCTACTTTCACACTAGCGTTTAAGTTTTCCGGTATTGAGTTCTGTCATAGGGGCTCAATACTGGGAAAAAAAAAAACGCTTCAGTTTTGTCCCCATTCATTGGGACTGAACAGAACGGAATGCTCCAAAATGCATTCCATTCCGTTTCGTTGTATTCCCATAACGGAGAGAAAACCGCAACATGTTGTAGTTTGCTTTCCGTCCTGGGATGTGGAGCAAGACTGCATCCGGCATGACCCCCAATGCAAGTCAATGGGGACGGATCAGTTTTCTCTGACACAATAGAAAACGGATCTGTCCCCCATTGACTTACAATGGAGTTAATGACGGATCCGTCTTGGCTATGTTAAAGATAATACAACCGGATCCGTTCATAACGGATGCAGACTGTTGCATTATTATCAGTAACGGAAGCATTTTTGCTGAACCCTGCCGGATCCAGCAAAAACGCTAGTGTGACAGTAGCCTAAGTCACATAAGCTACTAATCCTTCAAAGTGTTTTAATGGCAGACTTTTGTTCTATTTTGTATTTTGTGATACAGGCTGATTCACACAACCGTGCTTGGTCTGGGAAATGCAGCCAGTGTGTCAGCTGCATCTCCTGACCGACCATGGCTCTTATGACCTGAACGGACTGAATCATGGTCATTTATGATACAGTCAGTTCCTATCTGATTGCAGGGCTTTTGCAGTGTACTCATATAGTATATTATGATGTGAGCACAGTACAATAGACCCACAATCAGATAGGAACTGACTGCATCAAAAATTACTATGATGCAGTTAGTTGGTCAGGGGAGCCACAGTCGGGCCAGGAAATGCAACTGACACACAGCCTGTATGTCCCAGTCTGAGCACAGTCGTTTGAATCAGCCCTTATTTTGTGACTTTTTTTAGTAAATTTTCTTTACAGGTTACTTTTAAAGGGATTCTGTCACCTCGTTTTAGCTTATAGAGCTGTGGACATGCACGGCTAGATCGCTGCTTGCTAGCATATCCGAAATTTACCTGTCCCATAAAGCTGTGTCCTTTTATTGTGTTTAAAAAATGACTCTATAGATATGTAAATGACCCTCGTAAGGAGCCCAAGGAGCTGTACTAACCACCTTGGAGCCCAGCCACGCCCCCTTTGAAGGAGCCCAGCCACACCCCCTGTGAAGGAGCCCAGCCACGCCCCCTGTGAAGGAGCCCAGCACCGCCTGCGTCCTCCGAATCTTCTCCTTGCTCAGTTAGATTGCCGTAATCTCGCGATGCGCAAGCTCGCACATGCGCAGTGCCGGCATAGTGTTCCTTCCCTGTGCTGGCATCAGCCTCAGGGAAGAAACTGCACATGTGCGAGGTCGCGCATCGCGAGATTACGGCAATCTAACTGTGGCTGGACTCCAAGAAGGTTAGTACTGCCCCTTGGACTCCTTACCAGGCTCATTTACATATCTATAAAATCATTTTTTTTAACACAATAAAAGGATACAGCTCTATGAGACAATTTTTCTGCGGACATGCTAGCGGCGATCTAGCCGTGCATGTCCGCAGCTCTATAGGCTAAAACGAGGTGACAGAATCCCTTTAAACTAGTGTCTTTGTGGTGTTATGAACTAAGAAACTCGCCACTGGCTATTCTGCTAGTACAGAGCAGTAAAATACTGGTGTGGAAAAGTCCTAAGGATCTCCATTTTCTCCTTTTTTTTTTTTTTTTTTTTCTTCTGACCGACACAGCACGCAATTCTTTGGATTCATCTGTTCATTTCCGATAATTGCCTGCTCGTCAAAGGAGGCCAGTGCTGCGTTTACATGCAGCAATCATATCCTCTATGTGGGGGTGAACAATCACTGCTGCTCCTCCAAACCAAGAATATCTGCAATATACTGCCCAGAAATAATGACTTGGGTAACTGACAGAGGGCAATTATCTGGAACGAGCAGTACTGTGAATTCTTCTTCCCGATAACTGGTTAATGTTTGCAATTACAACAATCAGCACTATAGTGAACAAGAGAATCGGCTCTGCTGTCTCCTTTATTGCAGCGCTGCCCCTTGTGCTGACATATAGATCCTGTGTAAATGTAATCATTCTTCCTCCTGTTAAAGGGGTTTGCAGGATTACAAAATTACTGTTTAGTTCTTTCCTGAAACAGTGCAACTCATGTCTCTGGGTCTTTTCTGGTATTGCAGCTTATCTGCACAGAAGTGAATGGAGGTGATCTGCAGTACCAGGCACCTCCTATGAACTAGTGTGGTGCTGTTTTGGAAATTAAACAGCCATACGTTCGTAGTCCTGTACAACCCATTTAACCTTATTGCAGTAAAGAAGGCCAGTACTAGATTGCACCAAGATTTTTCTGGGAAAACACAGCCCTTAATTGTTTTTGGTATGCTAATGACTCCATTAATTGGGGTTAAAGCAACAACACTTCACCTCTGGAGACCTAATATAAATAGAAAGTAATGCAATGTGTTAGATTCTCCTTAATATGGTCCCTAGTGGATATTTATCTTCCAATCCAATGTACCTCTGATGATAATAATAGGTCTCCAGAGATGCCAAGAACTAGAACTACCAGGGCTGTTTTGACTCAAAATCAAGATGCTTTAAGGTAATATAAATACATTACTACAGATTCAGCACTTTGGAGAATTATGGTTAAGTGCCAGTTATGTAACCTTGTCATGGGAATCTGCAAAGCAGTGATTTACTTTCATGTTGGGTACTTTAATATGGATGTCATACTTCCCATACATCTAGTTAAGCTTCTGTGCAAAGCAGTAGTAGTTGAACAGAGATAAATATATTCTTCCAATGTTATCTGATTTGATCATGTTCAAATGATGAAGCTCTTGGAGAAGACATGTCACCTGGGTTTGGGTTTCCCCACAATTTAATTATTTTTGATACTCTACTCCATAAAGAAAGTATGTTTTACTGTTTTGTTTTGTTTTTGTTTGTTTTTGTTCTACTTATATTTACATAATTTATTGCTGCTTACAAATTGAAGTAATTCCCATTCCAAGGTGATAAGTAACTAATGTATATTATATTTATAATGATCATAGCATTATTGTTTTCTGACACAGATTCAAACCCCCAGTATACTCATAATTAAAGGGAACCTGTCACCTCCAAAAACCATCCCAAGCAGCTAGCAGTTCCTGACAGTAAAATTGTTCGCAGGATGGGGTGGCTCTACTAATCAGTAGGAAGGCTTGGTGCTCAATATATATATATGTGTTAACTCCAAAACACCAGGGGGTTAGTTTAAAATAGTAATAGACGATATGGCACTCATATATCTGGAGGGTTGCTCAAACAAACTACTTTATTTAAGTTCAACTGTTAATAGTTCATATATCACAATATAAAAAAATCCAAGTTTAAAAGGTCATACAAGATACGTAAAATGTACTGAAATTAAAAAAACAAATGGCTAAAACATCACAAAAATGACGGTTAAGATAAAAAACACTTGAGGTAGGATTAACTAATTATCACACAGGTCAGACAGCGTATAGGTGCTTGGCATATCTGCCACGATCAAGTCTGGTTATCGATAATTCACCCAAGCAAAGTTCTCGAATAAATAATCACCAAATATTCGGTTAGTATAATCGCCGATTCTTCGTAGTGTAATGCACTTATATACTTTTCAATTTGATCATCAGTTCGAGCGGCTGAAAGAGTCAATATTTCATAGTAATCATTCTATGCAACAGTTCGTAGTCTGGTCGAAATTTAAGTTATTCGGGAGTTAAGCTCTAGGTGGCGTCCCACCTATTCTTATATTTTTTAATATTGTGATATATGAACTAAGTTTGTTTGAGCAACCCTCCAGATATATGAGTGCCATATCTTCTATTACTATTCCAAGTTCCTGACAGTAGCTAGCAGTGTGTCTCGACGATAATTTTCTTCCTGAAGGCCGATGCGGCTAAAGCTCAGAAAACTTTTTTTTATCCCCTGCCGGCGCGTTTCTCCAGTCATGTTTGAAGTCAAGGGGGCAGTGGCCTCCTTGCTTCAAGTCAAGATAACATGCCCCCTTCCCTGGCTTTGCCGAACTCTCTGCATAAGCGCTGTCAGTCACAGCAAAGGGCAGGGAGGAAGGGGGCATGTTATCTTGACTTGAAGCAAGAAGGCTGCTACCTCCTTGACTTAAAGCATGACTAAAGAAGTGCGCCCGGCAGCAGATAAAAGAACGTTTTCAGGAAGAAAATTATCATCGGAAACATGCTGCTGGCTACTGTCAGGTACTGCTGACGGCTTGGGATGGTTTTTGGAGGTGACAGGTTCCTTTTAACATTCAGGCGGCGTACAGACGCCACTATGGGAGTTTAGGAGCTTACTGTATACCGTGCTATTAAATTATATTCAATGTGTATATGCTGTATGCCGTAGGCAACTAAGCTCCCCCTGGTGGTTGCTGCACACAGTCAGAACATTAGCATTTAGGTCTGGCTAAGCAGCTAAGCAAGTGAGTTGGAACTATACATAACAAATTGGAGCTTATCAACTATAACAATAATTTAAGAAATAAATCTGCACCAAATTGTTGGCCTATTTAGATTAAGTTGAATGAAAATGGTGTAAAAGGGTGAGCATTCAATTTAAAATTGAGAACTGGTTTATTAATTGTTGCCCTTGTATAATCCTCTGATCAGAGGATTATACAAATATAACTGGAGTCTGCTCTCTTGCCTTAATGTTCTCTTTTCATTCACTGATATGGTAGATCAGCACTTGGGGCATACATTATAACAAGACTGCAAAATCCAAGAGACCGGGACACTGCACACCTGCATCTCTAGAGATCTCCCCACTCTTTCACTTATAGCATACAAGACACACGCTTGGAGTGAATGCATAAATAAATGCATGTCTTAAATTCATAGCAATACACAAGGATTGTTCCAAATAATTAAAATATCAAATAGCAGAGTCCATATTAAAAAGGCAATACTTATAATGTCAACGTGAATGGGGATATTTAAAAAAGATGGAGAGTTTCAGGCCCGGCTACATTTCAGGGACCATGCCCCCTTTCTCAAGCATGCGTGGTAGCTGTCCTGTATGTTTAAAGGAAAAGTGTCTTCAGATAATGGCCTATTGTTTAAATCACATTTTTATGTTTAACATATTTTTTAATTTTGGAGTATGTCATTTTAAAATTTTATATTTTACTATCTATATTTAACCCCTTAGTGACCAGCCTGTTATTGGCCTTACTAACCAAGCGTTTTTCTTCCTTTTTTCCTCGTCGCATTCCAAAAGCAATAACTTTTTTAGTTTTCCGTCTATGTAGCTGTATGAGGGCTTGTTTTTTGGCGGGAAAAGTTGTAGTTTTTTAATGGCGCCAATTTGGGGTACACATAACTTTCTGATTAACTTTTATCAACTCTTTCTGGGAGTGAGATGGGAAAAACAGCAATACTGCCACTGCGTTTTTTACGTTTATCTTTATTCTCTGGGTCAATACGATTACATTGATATCAAATACATATATATTTTTTTTTACGTTTTACTACTTTTTTTGCAATAAAACCTCTTTTTTAAAAAGGGAAAAAATGTTTTTGCATCGCTGCTTCCCAAGACCCATAACTTTTTATTTTTCTTTCTATAGAGTTTTGTGAGCGCTTGATTTTTGCACGACGACTAGTATTTTTCATTGGTATCATTTTGGAGTATATTACGTTTTTTGATTGCTTATATAAATTTTTTTTGGTGGCAACCAAGAATAAATGATCAATTCTGTATTAGCTTCTTTTTTTTATGGCCTTTACCGTAGGCGATTAATTTACATAATATTTATGTAGTCCGGGTTGTTACGGACGAGGCAATACCAAACATACGGGGTGCTTTTTTTTTTTTTTTTTTATTGAAAAACGTATTTTCAATGGAAAAAAGCATATTTTTTTTAATGGGATTTTTTAATTTAATAAATGTTTATTTTTATTTTTTTACCACTTAATAGTCCCACAAGGGGACTATAACAGACAGTATTTTGATTGCTTTTAAAATGCAATGCACTGTTCCTAGTTAGGGATGAGCGAATTTCATATTTTGAAATTCGTTTTCGCTTCGTGTTGTGGTATTTACTGAATTGCATTATGGATTCCGTTACCATGGACCATAACGCAATTCCATGACAGAATGCATTACGGAATGCCTTTAGAGGTATTCAGTTATTCATTCCGTCATAATAGAAGTCTTTGGGCTGCATAACGGATCCGTCCCATTTCCGTTATGCAGGAGTGGACTCCAGCATAATGGAAACCGGACGGATCCGTTATGCAGGACATAGACTTCTCTTATGACATTTAGTTATGCATTCCGTCATGGAATTGCGTTATGGTCCGTGGTAACGGAATACATAACACCAATTCAGTAAATACCACAACACGAAGCTAAAACGAATTTCAAAATATGAAATTCGCTCATCCCTACCTATAGTGCATTGCATTTTAATGGCAATACTATTCTGACAGGGCGCAGCCTGCTGGAAAATACTCAAGGCTAGTCTGGGGCCTACATGAGACCCCAGCCAGCCTTCACACACAATGGCACCCTGCGACCGCATTTGCGGGGTGCCGATGGGAGACAGAGGGAGTCCGCTCCCTCTGTCAGCACTTTACATGCGGCAGGCGCTATTGCCGTCGGCATGTAAAGTGTTAAACAGCCGGGATCGGTACTCCTCTTGGTCCGGGCTATTAAAGCAGATCCGCAGCTCTCATGTGTGGCCAGGTCCCCGCTCCCTGCTGCACGAAGACCCATGCAGCGCTTAGACTGGGCTGCTGTAAAAAAGCAGCAGCCCAGCCTAAGGCCCCTTAGTGACCACCGTAAAAACACATATGGGTGGTCACTAAGGGGTTAAACAAAAAACATAAAATCCTTCAGTTTTCGCACTGGCCACTAAGCCTAGACGCCACTTCTTGGCCTGTACAGATCACTTTACTGTAGTTATCTGTTTATCTATACACAGAGGTGATATTACAGGCAGGATTAGAATGACAGATAAGACAGGATCCACCATTCACAATAGGTAATTGTCAATAGAGATGTTCCGAACTATTCGCCGGCGAACAGTTCCCGGCGAATATCGCATGTTCGCCGCGGCGGGCGAACATATGCGATGTTCGGTCCGCCTCCTATACGTCATCATTGAGCAAACTTTGACCCTGTTCCTCACAGTCAGCAGACACATTCCAGCCAATCAGAATACCCTCCCTCCCAGACCCTCCCACCGCCTATCAAAAAGCAAGGACAGCATCCATCTTAGATTAATTCTGAAGCTGCAGTGTCACAAAGTTGTAATCGCAATGCGATTAATACAGGTTATATTAATCGCATTGCGATTACAACTTGGAGCTGGGTTCCTAATGATTATATTGATAGAATATAACGAAGATTGAGAATATAGTGCTATATTCGTTGTCAATTCTAGCAATACAACCATTAGGAACTCAGATCTAAGTTGTAATCGCAATGCGAATAATGCAGGTTATTTTAATCGCATTGCGAATTCAACTTAGAGCTAAGTTCCTAATGGTTGTATTGCTAGAATTGACGAATATAACGAATATAGCACTATATTCTCAATTTTCGTTATATATTCTAGCAATACAACCATTAGGAACCCAGCAGCTCTAAGTTGAATTTGCGTACGAATGAAACTTAAAGTTGTATTAACGAAGTTAACAAATATGGAATATAGCCGTGCGATTTCAACTTAGAACTTCTGCCGACTTCCGTGCTCATAGATCGTCCCCATCACCATGGGAACAGTTCCATGCTAGAATGTACTGTCAGATTTGAGAAAGTTTAAATCGCAATGCGATTAATTCAAGTTCTATAAATTGCGATTTCAACTTACCACACTCTGCGTCAACTACGTAATTTTCCATGGGAGTTTTGCCATGGACCCCCCTCTGGCATGCCACAGTCCAGGTGTTAGTCCCCTTGAAACAACTTTTCCATCACTATTGTGGCCACAAAGAGTCCCCGTGGGTTTTCAAATTCGCCTTCCTATTGAAGTCTATTGCGGTTCGCACGTTCGCAAACATTTGTGGAAATTCGTGTTCGCCATTCGATTCTTCCCTTGTACAATGACCTCGGCACAGGTCACAGAGCATGCCTACAAAACTCTACCATAGAAGTCAGTGAGGTCCCCTCCTGACCATTGTGTCTGTGGACCATGGTGCTGCCGTAGAGCAATTTTCTTAATGCTCACTAAATGCTGTTAAGAACAGCTCAGGCAAGATGGCCGCCCCTATAATCATGTTCAGAAAATAGAAGAAATAAATCTGCCATCAGAAAATAAAAACTGATTAGAAAAAAAGGAGGATGTGTGCTACTATCTGGTTTTAACTGGCAGATAAAAATTTTGGTGACACACTTCCTTCAAATAGGCTCAAGTCTCATCACGCGATTAAAACATTATATAAATTACTTCACAGAACTGATCTCACTATGCCTTCATATGTCACTTAGATTTACATTATGATAAACAAATTTAACAAAAATGTACAAGTATATTACTATCTTCATAAAAATTGAAAGCTTCATTTGACCCCTTAAGACTCAGACTAGTGTTGCTAGACACTTTGCAGAGGTGGGGCATAACATGTCTGAAATAGCTAACATTGGAAGAGATTGAAGGATGAAGAACAAGTGAAGATTAAATTATTACAAAGGGAAGTATATTGGATCTTCATTCTGGAGAATCTGAGCCCTAAGGGGTTAAATAAAGCATGTAATTTTAGCATATTTGTATAATGTGAGCTATAAGTAGATAGCTACATTATGAGAAGCCCACTTTCTAGTGGTTGTCACTTTATGCCAGTTAAGGAACAATGTAGCAGTTTATTTATTAAGGAGAGAATAATTAGCCCTTTCAGTACCCTGCCACTTTTTACCTTTCCTGACCCCATTTTTGAAAATCTGACGTGTCTTTTTTTGGTAATAACTCTGGAAAGCTTTTACTTATCCAAACCAGTCACACACATTCACACACATTGTACTTCATGCCAGTGGTAAATTTGAGTCGATACCTTCTATTAATTTATTTTTTAAATCCAAAATGTATGAAAATTTAGAAAAATTTGTTATTTTCTAAATTAGAATTTCTCTGCTTTTAAGGCAGATAGTGATACCTCATAAAATAGTTATTAATATTTACAATACATCTATTTTATGTTGACATAATTTTGTAAATGTGATTTTATTTTTTTAGGACGTTGGAAGGCTTAGAATGTTAGAAGCAATTTTCAAATTTTCAATAAGGTGCAGCACAGCAGGGAGCATGTTAAAATTCTATTCAACCTAATAGATCTCTATTAGGGTGAATAGGACAAGGGATCAAAAGATAGTAGGTATTAAATAAAAAGTTAAAAGGAGTTTAAAAAAAAATGTTTAAATTATAAAAAGTTTAAATCACCCCCCCCCTTTACCTATTTTACATATAAATTTATATTGACAAAAAATCAACATATCAAGTATCGCTGTGTCTGAAAATGTCTGAACTATTAAAACACAAGATTCGCTATTTTAGTTGCCTTTCTCCACCCAAAAAATTGTATAACAGTAATCAAAAAATCATATGTACCACAAAAATGGTACCAATAAAAACTACAGTTTGTCCCGCAAAAAAATCAAGCCCTCAAACAACTCTGTGGATAGTAATATAAAAAAGTTGTGACTGACACAAAATGGTTATGCAAAGAAAATTTAGATTTTCAAAGGTTCTTATGTTTTTTAAAAAGTAGAAAAACAAAAACTATACTTTGGTATCACTGTATTTGTATTGAGCCACGGAATAAGAAAGTCATGTCATTTTTAGCACACCTTGGCGGAATTGTGTTTTTTGTTTTCAAATTTAACCCCACAAATAATTTTTTCCCCCATTTTCCAATAACAGACATGGTAAATTAACTGGGGCCTGTAAAAAAAAAATACAACTTATCCTGCAAAAAATAGGCCCTCATATGGCTATATGAACAGAAAATTTAAAAAGTTATGGCTATTGAAATGTGAGGAGGAAAAAAATAATTTGCAAAACAAAAATGGGCCCGGTACTTAAGGGGTTATGGAGACCATACATCACTGTTGTTTACTTGGTTCTCTTTTAGCACTGCCATACAACTGTGTCAGTTTTCACCAGGGCAATATTGACATCTGGGTTAAAGTATTGTTGGCCCCAAGTCTGGGATGTCCTGCTATCAGAAGACACTGTGCATGCTATATCTAGTTACTTATTGTAGAGCAATCACTTTACGCTCCCAAGATAAAATATATAAATGAATGATGTGACTGCAGTAGGTTGAATAGTTTAAGACTTATATAAACTTCACAAAGAATGCCCCGGCTGTCAATTTACAGCACAGTAAAAAGGAATTTAGCTGGATCTATCTCAAGGTCTGATCAGAAAACCCACATAGCACACATCAGGAATCCAATAAGGGTATAATTTCCCCTCTGTAATCAATTTAAGGTATTCGGTTCCTGGTATCTCTGTACCACTATCTTGTTTTCCTGTGCACTTTACACACTCAACGGAAATATTGAAAGATATGGAATTCTTTAGAAATTGACAGCAGATATAAATCGCATTGCCCACAGCTTGCACTTTCTGTGCTTGAGGTCAGAAAGCAACCAGCCCTGAAAGATACTGAGGCATGTTTTAAAAAATAGAAAAAGCGAGAATGAAATAAATTTTAAATACATAGGGCCAGATTTATCTTTACACTTACATCTTACTCCACTTTTACATATGTCCAAAGTCGCTTTTTGTCTAAAAGTCAGATTTATTAATGGTCCTTTTAATACTGTGATAAATGTGGTTTGGCGGTAGCAGTTTATCCTTCAGTAAGCGGCTTTACAAAAATAGCACGTCTTTACGAAAAAGTCGCATGTTCTATTAAAAAGTCGCATAAGATAAGCATGGTCCTCACTGGAGTGAAATTGCGCTATTTTTTGCGACTTATTTAAATTATTTAACATTAGCTCTATGCTTGATATTGTATATCTATGTGCTGGTTTACAATATACATGCTTAATTGTGGCACTTAGTAGACCTGAATGTGTCGGTTATATTTACTGCATACCGCACTTTGTTCTATTGTATACAATTTTTAATCTGTATTTGTTGGTGTGTCTAATAAACTTTATATTTTTGATAATTTTGGATGGTTGGATGTGCATATATGGGGTGGTTCTCATGACTCTCTCTTGGGTCAGTTATATTGTCTTATGCTTTTTTCACCACCCTGTGCACTCCACATTTTATCAGGTGTGCCCCCTTATTTGTGTATTTCCTTATTTAAATTGTCGCAATAGTAAATCTGTCTAGAGATTAATTTACATAAGAAAACACGCCCACTTTGAGAAAACTGGCGAGCATAGCGCAGAGCTAATAAAAGTAGCAAATTTTTGCGCGGTTTTAGTGATTGCGCAAAAATTTGCTACTTTTTTACTCCATTATTTTGACTTGAGCTAATGATAAATCTGGCTTATATAGTTTACATGTAAAGCTTTAAGCAGTGGAAACTAATAGAAATTAGAAATGTATGTATTAGTTATTTTTTTTGTTTTTTGCTGTTATAGCAATAGTATTGTGTTCAGTGCTGTGTCCAGCACAAAACGTCCCAGGCATATGATCGGGCCTTTTTGCCTGATCCCCTGAATCTATCGGCGAGCGTCGCAATCAGCTGTATCCACATCCTCCCTACCCCTTCATTCACCTTCATAAGCCACAGGCCACAGATCACCTTTGCTGGGTCAGAGGAGGTTGTGGTCTGCACCACATCACTGAAGGTAACTTGGAATGGAGGTTAGATAAGTATTGAATACCCTCTGTGGTACACAAATATGTTTGGTGGCACTGCTACTGTTATTAGGGATTTGGAGATCATATTTACTATTGGCACTCATGGGGGGCCCTCTGGGGAACATTATCACGATTGTGGCACCGTGGAGACAATACATTAGTAATGGGGCTCTCTGGGAGAGCATTATCACTAGTGTGGCATTATGGAGACAATATATTACTACTGGGGATCACTGGGGGAGCATTATTGCTATTGTGGACACTATTGCTAAGGGGGACACCCTGGCATATTTACTGTTAGTGGGTGCTATGGGAGAGCACTATTGCTTTTGAGTGCAGTCTGGGTTGTAAATTTTTGTGTGAAATCTCTAATTCAGAAAAGCAAAAAAGTGGTTTTTTTTTAATTTATTTATTAAAAAGGATTTATTTTAAAAATAGTTGCCTGCCCAACTATGTTAAAATGGTCTAATTATATTGCCATTTTACTTATTTTGTATCTTTAAAGTTCAACTTGAAATTAATTTTCTGGCTAGTTGAAGTCTGCCTTTAGTTTATCGCATTTGCTCAGAAAACAGAATATGTACAAGCATCACGTGCAGGTATCTCCTGAAATATGTCGGAGATGTGAAGTGGATGGACCAGATTGACAAAAGCGTGCAATAAGGATTATTGTAGTCAGTGTCTAATCTTAGGACTGCACTTAGTGGTAGCACAAATGACCATTGGTTTTCAGCATATCCTGACATTACAGGTGATTTCAGCTAGTGCAGAATGCAGGCTTGTGTCCCAGTATTGTGTCTGTATTGTATCTGTAAATGGCAATTATCCACCCACTGCATCACACCATTATCTGACAGCAATACTTCTTCCATAGCTGATGTTACAATGTGCGGTCTTCCAAAGTCTAAGTCTTTTGATTACTCGCTAACTACATCTACTAAGTCCAGCAGAACTTATGCGTTTTGATGCTGTTTTTGCACGACATTTTTATTTGGCCAGAATTACAATTCAAAGAACAGAAGCATAAAACATTTACTTATTCTTCCGCTCTTTTGAGGTTTCACTCCTACTTTTGACTAAAGAAAAACCCATAAAAAACATACAATAAAACTGCAAAGTGTGACCTGGACCTAAGAGGATCAGGTCGGAGCACCTGTGTGTGTACTGTCTTTAGCAATCACAAGATCACTGATGGCGATAGGTGTCCTGTCTGAGACTCCGCTCCTATGTATGCTTTTCTTGAGACTCCAGGAATGTTAATGAATCTTAAAGCAGAGTGTTAATGACTGGCCCTCACTCTTTTCTAAGCACTGAGGCGGAGTATAAATCTCGGCTTCAGACCGAGCTGGAAAGGGGGGCGAAGAAGGGGTTAGGAATCACAGTGAGGACATGTCCAGGTTAAAGGCAATGAAGACATGTGGTATCGTTTTTGTATTATATGGAACATACAGATCTAAATTAATAACAGTCCTTACAAGACCCTGGGGGTTTGTGAAAAAGAATTTTGATCTCCTAAGGAAAGGCTCACCATTGCTCACAGAGGGGGGCTGCACTTGACTTTTGACCTCCTTTCAAAGGCACCTGCGTGAGCTTTTAAAATCCACTACCACCAATTATCCACTTTCAACCTAAAGTGTTTAAACTTAGGACCACATTAACTGAGCTTAGCACATAGCCATGTCAGCGGAGACTTCCTGATGTGAGGAGATGTCTTGACATGGTTAAAAGGCAGTTTAGGGATGGGGCACACGATTAATCAGCTTCGCCTACTGACAGCTTCAAACAAAGAAGCTTTTCAGCCACCTGGTTTCCGTCTCTCACACCTGCATTAAGATTGTGGGGCATTGCTTTGTTCTGCTGGCTTGATCCTATTATTTGCAGGTACATGTCCGCAGACGCACCACATTACATAATGTACCTTAGTATGGAAGAAATTGGAAAGGATAGGGCGTCTGCCTGTGCGAGTGCGTGCCGTGACATTTGGCTTCAAGTATAGGTTCACTTTTGATGATTTCGGAATATATTAGGGCCTTGCTTAAACTACAGTTCCCTTACATACTGTTATTATAATCGCATGTTCCAGCTGTCAGACCAATATAATAATACAGCGCAGGATACAGGCTTGCCATTTTACAACAGTCTGCCATATGAAGGCTGTTCATGAGTCTAAATTCATACAAAAAGAGTTCAGATGTTACAGTAATGGCTAACCTCTGGCACTCCAGCTGTGGTGAAACTACAACCCCCAGCCTGCTCCATTAATTTCTATGGAGTGCTGAGAACAGCCAAGCAAGTGTGCATCTTGGGAGTTGTAGTGTTACCACAGCTAGAGTGCCGGAGGTTAGCCATCACAGGCCTCTAACAAGCAGGAAGACTCCACCTTAGATGAGGGCCTCTCAAACCTCTGCTGGGCCGCACCAGCTAGGACATGGTAACACCTTGGCCCCAACCGTGGTTCAATCCATGACTCATAAATGATCTGTTTAGATTTTATTTTTCTTCTACATATAACATTAAAATAAGCACATTAGTTAATGATAGCTGCATCCAAAGAAACGCCTGTGCACCAGGAGCAGTTGGCATATGATTATTGTTCTCAAAGTGTCTCCAGTAAAGACACCTGAATCAGAGTTTGAGAAGCACTTCTCTAGATCGACCAATGGCTGGCTTGTGCTGTGTTTGATATATTTTATTTTTTTTCGCGGTCAGGTATTTTGTGATAATTGATACTTTGCTAACAAATGGATCTATCATATAGCTATCATTGGGTGCTTTGATGGGTGTAGCCATTGCCCAGGTGCATAAGTACCTGATGACCCTGGCATTAATTAATGCTGAAAGTATCAGATCGTTACGTACCTGGTCAGCAGCTGTGAGGAGGGCTCGGGGCGGCCCCCAGGGCACTGGCCCACCGGGGAAATTTGCCTGTAGGGTCTACGGCCAGGCAACGCATGGGTGCTTTTTATTAAATACACGACTAGCTTTCTGTTAAAGGGTTATTTCCATCTCAGACTTGTGGCTCAGATCTCATGGCTGAGATCAGAATAATCTTGGGGTACTTTCACACTTGAGGCAGAGTGATCCAGCAAGCAGTTCCGTCGCCGGGACTGCCTGCCGGATCCGTCAAAACGTATACCAACTGATGGCATTTGGCAAAAGTACAAAAATAAAAATACAAATAAAAGGAAAAAATGTAAAAAAACATAAGCAAAACAATCACTATAGTTGCCCTGTCCACGCAAAACAAAAATATACATATATCAAAAAGAGTGACACAAAATAGGGAACCCATTTTAATAATTGATTTTATTTTTGTTTAAAAACAATTATTTAAAAAAAATTGCAATTCCCCCCCCCCCCCCTTAATTTTTTATTTTTTTTTAAATATAAAAAAATATAATAAAAAACCCTAGGTGTCACTTACTTGAAAAACGCCACAACATTTTGACGGTCCAAGAAATAAAACGTTAGGACCATTAAGCCACCACTTGCACTAAATTACGAAAAGTGTCTGGTCATTAAGGCCTTCTCAGTCCTGGTCTTTTAAAGGGGTTGTCCC
The DNA here is from genome assembly GCF_014858855.1 of Bufo gargarizans. Taxonomy (NCBI): domain Eukaryota; kingdom Metazoa; phylum Chordata; class Amphibia; order Anura; family Bufonidae; genus Bufo; species Bufo gargarizans. The sequence continues at coordinate 14,972,435 of NC_058090.1, read as the reverse complement.
ACGAACAATATTCTACATTTTTTAAACCAACACCTGGATCTGAATACTTTTGTAATTGCATTTAGTTAAAATTTTTATATAGGTATAGCTAGAGCTACTAAAAAAAAAAAATGTATCTGTGCCACCTGCTGTTTCTTCTTTTCCTTATTTCTCTGTCCACCTCACTGAGCTCATCTTCAACTGCCACCAGCCATATCTACTGTTAGACGCTGGGGCAGTTACAGGGAAAGATCTGCCGTGGAAAGGACATGTCGCCTAAGCTGCAGCAGAAAGAAAAGACACCGCCCCGAGCTGCAGCAGAAAGAAAAGACACCGCCCCGAGCTGCAGCAGAAAGAAAAGACACCGCCCCGAGCTGCAGCAGAAAGAAAAGACACCGCCCCGAGCTGCAGCAGAAAGAAAAGACACCGCCCTGAGCTGCAGCAGAAAGAAAAGACACCGCCCCGAGCTGCAGCAGAAAGAAAAGACACCGCCCCGAGCTGCAGCAGAAAGAAAAGACACCGCCCCGAGCTGCAGCAGAAAGAAAAGACACCGCCCCGAGCTGCAGCAGAAAGAAAAGACACCGCCCCGAGCTGCAGCAGAAAGAAAAGACACCGCCCCGAGCTGCAGCAGAAAGAAAAGACACCGCCCCGAGCTGCAGCAGAAAGAAAAGACACCGCCCCGAGCTGCAGCAGAAAGAAAAGACACCGCCCCGAGCTGCAGCAGAAAGAAAAGACGCCGCCCCGAGCTGCAGCAGAAAGAAAAGACGCCGCCCCGAGCTGCAGCAGAAAGAAAAGACGCCGCCCCGAGCTGCAGCAGAAAGAAAAGACGCCGCCCCGAGCTGCAGCAGAAAGAAAGGACGCCGCCCCGAGCTGCAGCAGAAAGAAAGGACGCCGCCCCGAGCTGCAGCAGAAAGACACAGCCCCCCAGAACTGTGATAAGGAAAGAACTGCTGCAGAAAGGACACACACCCTGAGCTGCAGATCTATAAATCTAGCAGAACAATTGGAGCAATGAATGGGGAGATCTCTGGATCCATATGAGGTCCAGGGCTGGTTCTAGCTTTGTTAGAAAGAGTTCACCATGTACTAGATTATATATGCTTTTCATTTTATACATCATTCATGGTATAACCCCATTGAAGGGTTAAGAGCTGACATTGACACAATATTCAACAAAGCAATTCTCATTAATATTTATTGCGCATGTCACAATTAAAGGTCCTGAAAAATAGATTATATAACCCTACTCAACGAGATTGTTGGATTAATGCTGACAGTATTCATTACTTCATTTTGGAGTATTGTCATTAATAATTGTCTTCTGCAATATTCTTGCCGAAAAAAGTAATCCACATTCTTGCCCTCTGTAAATTTCTAAGACAAATGGCATCCATCAGACCAAGATGGGTAGATCTGAGGTGATGTTTAATACCCGCATATTGATTAATATGATTGTAATGAAAATTTGATATATATGGGAAAACCTATAGCTGTGACAGAGCGTTGTGGGATAATTAAGCTGCCAGTCATGTTCCTGTGAGTCATTCTGAGATTTCCCAACCCAAAACATTTCCAGCAGCACAAGAAAATATTCTCCGAATCGAAACTATGGTGATTAGACACGTAGAGGCAGAGGGGCTGAAGATAATTTGAGATTACACAATTTGTTTTCTGTACATTTGCCATCAAACTAGAATAGCTAGCGTCTACTTCCAGTATCTTAAACTACTTTCTGCCTAAGACCCCGTGCGCATGTCTCTCTTACTCATCTGTGCTTTATAGATCCTTAACACGCTGCCTAAAGCTTGCATACTGTGTCCAACTGATTTCATATGGAGGTCTTCTCTTCTGGAGTACTTTAAGAAAAAGAAATATGCAAAAGTATAATCTATTATATTATTCCATACTGAAAAAAAGGTTTACCAACGTATACCAGCCTGATAAGGTCACTTTTATGGCATATATCCGCTAAATGGAGCTCTGTGGCTCTAAACTGATGGAAACAGAGCCTTAAGGTGGGTTTAGACGGGCCAATGGAGCGGCTGATTGTTGGGAAGTGAAGTGAAGGAGACACATTTCCATGCAGCGATCTCCTTCACAGAATCATTGTTTCTGGCAGTAGATCCCTGCTTAGACCGCGCGATCTGCTGCCCAGAAACGATGATTGGTGGTACCTGCACAAACGACAGGATCACCCGATGAATGAGTGTTTTGCTCGTTCATCGGGTGATCGTGGCACATTTAGATGGCCAGATTATTGGGAACAAACGTTTGCTTTGATTATCATTTACCATAATTTGGACAATTATTGGTTCATCTAAATCCACCTTAACTTATGTTTGGCAATTACACTCTTCAAAAAAAACTGACTGTAAAGTAACCTGCATGCTGGCTACATTTAAACACTGGTTTCCTTTAGCTTCAGTAATTACAACCAAAGCTTATATATAAGAAAGGTTTTGGCCCACTGTGCTAACTTACTGGTAAAGGGTGCATTCACACGACCGTATGTATTTTGCGGTACGCAGAATGCAGATCCACAGACAATAAGGATGACCCCTGTGTGACGTCCATTTTGCATAATTTTTATATTTTTTTGCAGACCCATTGTAACAATACCTATTCTTAGGTACGTGTTCTATATTTTTGCGGCGCTGTGGAATGGACATACGGATGCGGAAAGTACATACTGTGCTGTTCACATTTTTTGCGGCTCCATTGAAATTAATAGGCCCGCATCTGATCTAAAAAATGCAGATCGGATGCATAGCAAAAATACAGTTGCGTTAATAGAGCCTTAGGCTGCTTACAAATTTTTTGCATTGAGATTTCCAAATGTTTGTCCAGCTACAACTGCTGTCCAAAGGAACAGATTGGGGCAGATTTACTAATCAAGCCTATAATATAGGCAGTATAAAATTAAAAGCTAGAGTGTAAAGATGGCCAGATTTATAATAAGTGGTGCATGCGGGATGATAAATTTTGTGTATGGCTGAACACTCTTGCCTAATTTTACACCAACCTTTGATTGGCTTTACTTTGTCCCAAAACTTTGTACAGTTTTGCTGTAGGTTATAGCATTTTTAGCCATGCCCCCTTTCCAGAAAGCGATGCACCCTTGTTAACCAAAACTGGCAAGCTAAGCACAGTGGATTAGTCTATGTAGCATGTTAGCAGTGTACATTTGCAGCAACCCCCCCCACCCCGAAAACCTTTTAAACAGTGCATGTAAAAAATGCATGATGTGTCCATAGAGCTGTGGTCAATAAATCCTATTCAGAATGGTCCCGGGTTATAAGTGGTGACGCCAAGGTTCAGTGCTGGGTCCTCTATTATTTAAATAATTTATTAATAATATCGAGGACGGGATTAATAGCACCATTTCTATTTTTGCAGATGACACTAAGCTATGTAGTACCATGCAGTCTATGGCAGATGACTTGAACACTCTGAGTGATTGGGCATCAACTTGGCAAATGAGGTTCAATGTGGATAAATGTAAAGTTATGCATCTTGGTAGTAATAACCTCTGTGCTTCATATGTCCTAGGGATTGTAACACTGGGAGAGTCACTTATAGAGAAGGATTTGGGTGTCCTTGTAGATTGTAGGTTAAATAACAGAATAGAATGTCAATCAGTTGCTTCTAAGGCCAGCAGTATATGGTCATGCATTAAACGAGGCATGGACTCGCGGGGCACTTTACAAAGCGTTGGTGTGGCCTTATCTGTAATATGCAGTTCAGTTCTGGGCACCAGTCCATAAAAAGGATGCCCTGGAGCTGGAGAAAGAGTACAGAGGAGAGCAACTAAACTGATAAGGGGCATGGAGGGTCTTAGTTTTGAAGAAAGATTTAAAATAATGAAATGTATTTAGTCTTGAGAAGAGACGTCTAAGGGGGGGGACATGATTAACCCCTTAGTGACCACACACACTTTTTTTTTAATCCATTGTATGAGGTCTTATTTTTTGCAGGACAAGTTCTAGTTTTTAATGCACCATTTTAGGTACATGTAATGATTGAGTAAAGCAAGCTGTTTAGCTAAAACCCCCTATGTTTATGTCAGTAAAAAGATGTATTAGTGGTCACTAAATATACAAATATATAAATGGGCCAATACAAACAATACAGTGAAAAACCGTTCCATGTTAAATGCCCTCAAAATACAAGGGGCTCTGCCTCCAACTGGGGAGGAAAAAGTTCAGTCTCCAGAAGTGTCAAAGCCTCTTTACTGTAAGAACTGTGAATCTGTGGAATAGACACCTCAGGACGTGGTCACAGCAGGAACAGGGGACGGTTTTAAAAAGGGTTTAGATGAATTCTTAAAAGTAAATGACATTAATGCTTATGAAAATGTGTAGAAATCTGAGTCTCACTTCCTTCTGGGATTCGCGTCCCCATCTATCCCTTGGTTGAACTTGATGGACTTATGTCTTTTTTCAACCGTATCAACTATGTATCTAGGTATATATGTGTTTATAATTAATAACAAGCCCTAATCAAAAGCACAAAACACATGGTCCTATGTGATGGTTGGGAGATGTTCTACAACTCGTCCTTATAGGAGAAACTATGAATTTAGAAAATTCTGTGCTAATAATGGATATCCTATCATGTGTAAGCTGTAGCATTACTAAAGTTATAATGGACTGAGCCTCATTTAGAGATGGAAATCTCCTTTATCCAAACTGTAGGTCACTATTGTATTACTGTTCAGTGATGTTAGGATCGGGGCAGTTCGGTGGCAGCCCAGTGCCTTTCCTTGTACTGTAACCTAATTGCAAAATATTAAAATTGTAATAAAGTCCTTACTTTATGTTTTAGATTTCCTCACAATGGTGATCATCCCAGCGAAACATCTCCGGAAGAGTCAGTCCTACAATAGGTAGGTCTGAAATAATGCTTTATTCTGAAATCACCATATGGTGAAGTTTAACAGCTGAAGGACAGAAATGTAAATATCAACTAACTGGTCAGATGTATGGTTATTAAAGGGGTATTCAGTTTTTTTATGACCTATCCTCAGCATAGCTCATCGATATCAGATTGGAGGGGGGCTGACTCTCGGCATCCATGCTGATTGGCAGTTTAAAGCGTCTGTGGCACTTGTGTGAGCGCTACATCCACTTCAATGTTTACCTGCATGCCGTCTATATTGTATTGGTGGTGCTGGGTTATTACAGCTTCCTCTCTTATTCAGCTTGTATGAGACGAACAGCTGTAATTACTCTGCACCACTAGCATGGGCAGATTGGCCATAGACCCTACAGGGAAATTTCCCAGTGGGCCGATGCTCAGGGAGGCCACTGAATCCCTCCTCTTGGCCGTCAGCAAGGTCCATAAAAACCTGATGCTTGCAGTATTAATTAATGTAGGAGCATCAGGCACTTATGCACCTGACCTTTGGCTGCAGGTGCCCTCCCAAATTAAATTATATTGTAATCCTCAGGACGACGGATACAGCTTCAAATTGTGGTACAGGCAGCAGTACTTAGGTGCTGCAATAGTGGTATTTGGTTCTGCTGGGGTCGTATTTTGTCCTGCACTACGGTATTGCTGGCCACGCCTACGTCTGTTGACCTGCCTTCTATCAATTTGGATCCCGCCTACAACATGTCACTTTTCCGTTATTTTTTTTCCAGGGCCACTTTAAGTTCCCAGCCTGCCCCTGACCACCAGTACAATGTAGACAGCCTGCAGGTAAACACTAAAGTGAGCTGATTGGGCAGGGGAGTTTCCAAGAGACAGACTGACATATGCTGTGGATATGTCATCAATATCACAAAACCAAAATACCCCTTTAATTGTGGTCCATAGATTCCTGGTGACCATATAAATAGTGTTTCTTTATAACGTCCTATGTTTCATTTATACCCCAACTGATTCAATTATATGTTCACGATTAATGACTTTAATCCAGGAAATGTCTTATATGTACCTTCACGGTTATCTGTCTCACCTGGTACATGTCTCTGTAGAACATTGTGTTGCAAGAGATAAAAGTTGACTGATGCAGTTGGCTTGTATTTCCAGAGCAGGCAATGATAGAAAGAGAGGGAGAAAGAGAACAACTCGTAGAAAAAGGAAATAGAACAAGGATGTAATAATCATATTAAATTAAAGGGATTGTCCCACCATTCATCATATAGATCATAAATAAATGACATGCAGTTATATAAATGATGCAGTAAAGAGTTACGGCATTTACGTTCATAGAATGGTGCCTCCTGGTGGTCAGCAATGTTCGCACCCACCTGCTGAGCAGAGTGCTGGTGGACACACATGCTCAGTCATTGTCCCCACAGCCAGCTCTCTGCACAGTGGTCCTCTGTTCACTGAAGAGCAGCCTATTAAAATAGTCTCTGCTCTGCTGGTCAGGGAAGGAGAAGAGCCCTTGCACTAGCTGAGAATATGTGAAGTAAGAAGAAACTATATTGTCAGCTGCCAGAGGGGGATGAAGACTGATTCTGTCCACCCCCAACAGCACAGATTTAGAGGAACACCAAGTGGGACACACAACAGCTAAATATGATGAAAAAGTATTTTTTTATTATTATAGAAACACTGTAAATGACTTTAAAAGATATTGTATTAAGTGACAATAATGAAAAGCAATTTATGTTGTTTCAATTTATATTATACTGTTATCTTCAATAAAAATAATTGAACAACAATTCCTTTATGCTAAAATCCTTGGGGCACATTTAAGGCCCTGTGCTGATGGTGGATCCGCTGCAATCTGGCCTCTACATAACTTCGGTGGATCCACCGCTGATTCTAAATGTAAGACATCTTCCTTGCTGTCTTACATTTAGACCATTTTCTACACCTAAACCAGACGTAGAAAATGGTAAATGAATTGGGCCTGCCGGCCGCCCCCTTCCCTGCCCACGTCGCACCCACTTTTTTAGACCTGGTGTGAGCAGAGAGAAATTGCAAATTGCAGCGCAAAGGACCTTTGCCACACAATCTGTGCAAGAAATATAACTAATACAGGCATATTGCTGGTTAGTAAATGACCCACTTTGTGTATAATATATATAGTAAATATAGAAGTAATGCAAAGTTGATATGTAATATTAATAAAATATTATTATTATTATGTAATATATTATATCATTTATTTTTATTACATACTAACATAATATAGCGTTGGAAAGCACTACTGCATCTTTGTGTTATGTGTGTTTGCATCACAGTAATATCAGAATTGCACCTGCCCACTTACTTCCCATTGTTAGGCAGTCGTTACATGGCCGCCACATGCAGACAAAGCTCCAATCAGTAACTGGTAAAATAATAGATGGGCACACTTCATCTGAAATCAGAGACCTGAATATCCTTAAATCATTTATTAAAACATTTATTTAAAAAATATGGAAATATCCCTAAAACAATGTTATTCTAAATGCATGCAACCTAAATAAAAATCTAAACATAAAATACGACACTAGATGTTTATCTTTCCATCAATGTGCAATTTGGCTATGCAAATTCCTGCACAAATGTGCGCTGTAGTATTGATACTATCTTGATGTTTGCTAATAGTTACTCTAGTTCAGTATATAACATAGCCACTGAGTACATATGGTCATCAAACATCTACACGATATATGAAGGACGATAATCTCACACAATATATAATAGTTGATACACGGTATATAGCATCAATTATCTGTATTTAAATAGTATCGTTTATACTCTGCAAATCCGGGCAAAGCTCCAACCACCCACGGTGGGCAGTGGCAGCACAATTTTGAACCTAAGGCCTCAGCTTTACATGCAACTTTGTGCGGGCAGAATTTCTTTCACATGTGATGGCCAGAGCGCGTAAACCTGGCATTAGGAGATGCTGATTAACTTTATCTTTTGCATTTGGAAGAGGTTTATAAATGGCTAACAAAATAATTGCTATGAAAGCAAATCGGAGAATAGAAAAAGAACGTACAGCACAACATTTATGTCACCCTATACAGTACTGCCTGCAATATTTATTGACTCCTTTTTTGTTAAAGGGACTCAATGCTAAACCTCCGACAACACTAGATATGTGCTAGGGAGAGCAGGACAAACATACTTTTTGTGGAGCTTTTATCAGGAGTAGTGAGAATATGAATATTTATTTTGCCAGATTCTGTTCCTGCAAGTGCCCAGGAGATAGAGCATTGCTGTGAAGTGCTCTCCTGAGAGAAAAAACCTCCAAAATATTTGTGCTGCTCTCCCCAGCCCCTACCTAGTGCTGCCAGCAGTTTAGCAGGGTCAGAACTGCTGACAGATCCCTTTAAGTTTTATTTCATGGAAGCATTGCACATTATTCCAGGCCTGCAGCCGCGCACATTCAGGGCTTTATTCCCTCTTTTATTTCCCAATAGTTGCCGTTTAGTCGGTTACATACTAAACATGTTGCTTTCTGTATTGTTTTGACACATTCCTGCTTTTAATCTTGGTGAACAAAACAGATTCTTCACTGTACATAGAAGTGTCAGAGACGCAGTGCATGGACGGCATAAGAATTGTTTACACTAGATCAGCAGATACTGGCTCCGTTTATGGGTGGTTATTTTTTCATCTTGCAGAAGAAATGCCCATGACTATCTGGGTAGAAAGCATGCATACATTGTAAATGGCATCATTGTGGAAATCTTCTGTGCTTAATTAAAGAGAGGGAATTTATTAAGAATAGTCCTGGGGTAAGAAGCTGGCAATCCATGCACCCGAAGCCAAATGTACATCAGCTGCTGTAGATAGTCACTATAATTTGCACCAGAGTCTGGGGTAAATTATACGAAATCTCTAAACTAGCTTTTGATAAATTCCCTGTGTTTTCTGTAGGGACTGTCTCTCCATTGAGCTCTGATCAACAAGATAAATGATTTGTTAAATCGCATATTTTTTTTTTTTTGCATTAGCTATTTATTATTATTAGTATTCATAATAAGTTGATAGGTTTTTGGATAGGATATGGGCATGTTTCTCCAGAATGCCATAAGGCTTTATATGTTCCCTAAGTTTGTGCGATCATATCCATCCACCTTGGGTCTGGTCATCCTTCTACACATTTGTCTTTTAACTTTTCTTATCTTAAAGTGCATCTGTCGGCAGGATCAACCCTATTAAACCGGACATAGTTCCTGGTAGGACTGCTGGAGAGTACAACTTTACTGGACCGTCGCATTTCACACATCCTTTAAACCAGGGGTGGCCAACCCGCGGCTCGCGAGCCGCATGCGGCTTCTTGCGCCTTCATTTGCGGCTCACAGAGGAGCGGTGCGGCCAGCTCTTACTCTCCTCCCAGCAGCTACAGCAGCATCGCGTAAGTGAAGCGGTGGAAGGCTGGAACGAGGCGGAAGAGTGGAGATGACTCAGCGGGCACGTGACTAAGTAACTCTCTGCAGCTCAGCCTCCTCCTCCAGCAGAGAAGGAGAAGCTGCAGTGCTTAACCCCGCCACTAGCCGCCGATGTGCCTGCTCACGGCCCCACACCCCCATCTGTGAGTGTATTTGTGTGTGACCTAATGCCCGCCCCAGTCTTCTCAGTGCCAGCCCAGCAGCCAGATTCATCAGACCACAGGCTGGGTCTGTGGGGGCGGCAAGAAGTGGCACAGCAAGCAAGGAGGACCTGCTTCTAGCTCCATAGTACATTTTAATGAATGTTAATGGTGGACAGCAGGGCAGGGCAGTGGGCTCTCAATCAGAGCAGCAGTGGCAGAGAGACTCACTGAGGCCAGCAGCAGCCATTTTAGTCCGAGAACAGTCACTCTGCAGCATTGGCTCTAATCTGACTAAAATGGCTGCTGCTGGCCTCGGTCTCTCTGCCACTGCTGCTCTGCCTTTTTGTTCACAGGTGCCACTGCCCAGCACACCAAGTGGGCGGTCGTCTAAGCATGGGGCGGTCATCTGAGCATGGGGCGGTCATCTGAGCATGGGGCGGTCATCTGAGCATGGGGCGGTCATCTGAGCATGGGGCGGTCATCTGAGCATGGGGCGGTCATCTGAGCATGGGGCGGTCATCTGAGCATGGGGCGGTCATCTGAGCATTGGGCGGTCATTTGAGCATGGGGCGGTCATTTGAGCATGGGGCGGTAATTTGAGCATGGGGGGTGGTCATCTGAGCATGGGGGGTGGTCATCTGAGCATGGGGGGTGGTCATCTGAGCATGGGGGGTGGTCATCTGGGCATGGGGGGTGGTCATCTGAGCATGGGGGGTGGTCATCTGAGCATGGGGGGTGGTCCTCTGAGCAGGGGGGCGGTCCTCTGAGCAGGGGGGCGGTCCTCTGAGCAGGGGGGCGGTCCTCTGAGCAGGGGGCGGTCCTCTGAGCAGGGGGGCGGTCATCTGAGCATGGGGCGGTCATGTGAGCATGGGGAAGTCTCACTAAAGCTGTCAACACTACATGTAGCAAAGGTGTTTTAAATACACTTAAATGTTTGAAAACTGAATTGCAGTAATACTGTTGTGTGCACACATATATTTGTGTAAATGTATAGCTTGTGGGTCCTGGCAGTCATTATTTTTTTTTGGGCTCTTTGTGTCTGTAAGGTTGGCCACCCCTACTCTAAACTATCTATAAGAGGGATTGTACGGTTTGTAGTGAGACAACCCCTTTAATGGTAACCCATTGGCTCTAGGCCAGGGGTGCATAACCTTTTCTGGTTGGGGGCCACATTGTCAGACTGAAGGAATCCCATGGGCCAAAAATAAAAGTTAAAGGGGTATTACCAACTGATATACTGTATTTATTGCATATTGTACATACAGTATACACCATAAATGTCTGCTTACACATCCAGGACTACCATCTAATAAGAGAATACATGAAAAATGCATGTGAGCAGCCACAAGACATAGACCTACATGTCTGTCACTAGATGGTTGAGGGCCACACAGAATGATATCGAGGGCCGCAAGTGGCCCCCGGGCCGCAGGTTGTGCACCCCTGCTCTAGGCCCATCATATCATGGCTGGGTCTATGGGACGCAACCATCAATGAATGTGGCTAAATCTGAGGTTGGAGGGAATAGGGTTCCATCATAAATTCAGTTCATTAGACTGGGAAGAGTCCGAGTCTTGAGATCACAGTATTGCCATCTGAATCTGGCCTAAAGGTGGTATTTGAATACATAATCTCCCACCCAGCTGCTCATCTTGTAGGGTTCAAGTGCATTAATCAGCCCCTTAATACAATACAATACAATACATAAGCATATAAAAAAATCTATGGGTTTGGAAAATATACATTTTGAAACCAAAATTTTAAACAACTTTTTGTGCTGAATGTTAAACCTGGTTATTACAGATGAAAAAGTAATATTTTTTTTATTGCAGTCATTTTTCACATATAAATCAATGTTTGGTGATGTGAGTAAAATAGTTTTGCTTTTGTTGGTGTTACAGTAAATGGTTTACATTTTATTAATTGAGCTCATTGGGAATTTTTGCTCCCCTTGACTATTTACTTCTCAGACAATTGATAAGGCACAAGCCTCTTTGATTAATTCTTATACTCTTTAGTGATATTGTAAAACATTTCCACTAGAGGGAGCTGCAGCTTACTGCATCTGAGTGATATATGACCTGATAACTGCTGTAGAAAAGGCGTTGTGATTGTATCTATACCATGAGAACTAGGCACCTTAATTTGTACATCAGAAAAATGAAGGAACACTCATAACCCTATATGTTACAATACCAATTCATTTGTCCCCTCACATTTCTGCCTTATTGGTTACTGCCCTGTTGCTCGGCCTGAAGTCATGTTTGATCTTCATCTTTAAATCTTCAAAACTTTTTTCTTTTTGCCCGCCATGTGCACCACTGAACCAAGCCAGTTTCTTGCTTACTGTAGGTGGAATATTATTCTTATCATGAGGCAGAAAATGTTTTGAAAAATAAGATTGATAAAAATAAAGGGAAATTCTGTTTGTAAGAAGTAATCTCCTATCCACATAGAATAGGGCATAACTATTAGATCAGTGGGAATCCTACCACAGGGGCCCCCACCAATCACGAAAAAGGGGACCCCAGAAATAAATGGAGCGGCAGGTTGGGCATGCACACTGCCGCTCTATTCATCTCTACGGGAGGTCTGGAGATAGCCAAGTACAGCGCTCGGTTATTTCTAGAACCCCTATAGAGAATAATAGAGTGGCAGTGTGCACGCCCGACCTGCTGCTCTGTTCATTTCAGGAGACCCCAAGGGGTATGGAGTCCCCATTCTTCTGATTAGTGGGTGTGACGAATACCGTACCTCACTGCCGCTGGACAGCGAGATAGGGTATAGTCACTGGTTACCCAGGCGTGACGTTACGTCATCCATGAGGAGCAGGTAGGGTCAGCTTGGTACAGTGTTCACAGACTCCTCCTGTCCACGTGGGCACAGAGAGGCAACAAGCTGAGAGAGCCTTTTCACTGACCCATTGAAACAGCGCATTCTCAGTCCGGAAAGACTGCCACCAGTTTCTTGTTTGATATAAGCCTGGTCCGCTAACAGGATTATATACAGTGAGAAGAAACCAACTCGCAGTAGCGTATAACTAGGCTGAAACACGGACGTGGGGATTCGTGATCGAGCTACAAGACAGCACAAGATTAAATTATATATTTAATCGCCTTAAGGGCTCACTAGAAATAACACTATACACACAAAGAATATATACAGTGGTCTGAGGTTTCAGATGCAGATAGTATGATACGAACAGGATTAAACAGAGCAAAAAGTCAGTTTACCAGATGAATGAGTCCTTTGGGTTGTGATGAGTTCTTCGCTGTAGTCACATGGGAGGCAGTGATGTCAGTGTAGTGTCCCACTAGGTAAATGTGGGCACTACACAAGGGTCAATTGGGCCACGTTGTTCCCACCTCCTGTGGAACAGGGTCATTGTATTTTATATAATGTTTTTATGTGTATTTTTCCTGTTATCTGTGTATCAGGCCTGTTAGGGTGTAGTTCCTCCTCCTAGACAGTAGAGGGAGCTAGGGAACCCCTAATATATATAGTCAGGTCCTGTTCAGGGAAGTCTGTGTAGAGTCAGAAGTGAGTGTGGACTTTAGCTAGGCAGCAGCTGAAGTGTGGAGCTTCTGACATGCAGCTATACAGCCCAGGCTTCTAGCTTGCCGCCAGGAGAAGAAGCTGCCTCCTGAGAAACCTGAAGTAACTATAAGAGTACAGAGCAGAGCCATTATTCCAGTCCAACCAGAGAGCTGAGGGGGAGAAGGATCTATTTAAAGCAAGGAGACATATACCTGAGGAAGTTTCCTCTAACCAAGGATAAAGCCAGTAATAGGGCATACGGGCCTTGGGATAAAGACAGACAGGATTCTGAGGAAAAGTGCAGCATGATCTGTAAGTGTTTAACCCTCTGAGTATCTTACAAGAACATTGTGCCTGCCAATTGATGTAAAGCCTGCTTGTGACTGCTTCTTACATATGGAACTCGGACCAAAGACAGTAAATAGTTAACTGTTCAGTAAAAGGAAGTTTTGGTTCACTGCAACTTGTGTTCCTCACTTATTACTACCATTAATCGGTGTGCCACCGTTACCGGCACTGGCGTCACGAACTTAAAGGGATCTTGCCATCGGCACATTAAACCTGCAACACCCAGGGCACCTCACCTACCAACGGCCTGGTCCCTATACACCGAGAGTGCCCCAGAGGACCCCTGTGCCAGCCTCTCCATCACTGCTGTACGCCTGCCCAGGGTATATATACTGTGATTACAAAAGACACCCTCGTTCTGCCTATTAACCGCGACCTGACACTCACTCACCCTGCAGGGCTGCGTACTGCATCAGCAGTATGCAGGTCCCTCTAAACATATTTCACATTCAGAGAAAAGACCCTGGACTCTGCTTGCCTGGCCATTTTTCAACCCCTCTCAGAGGCCCCTCCCCTCCCTGCCACTGCTGGTCCTGGCAGCCCAACGACCCCCAAAACCCATTAAGGCTCATAGCTCCAGACCAGAAGGTCATAGAGAGATCGTTCTGGGACCAATGGACCTGACTGGGTTCCAGCTACAAGAACTAGAGTCCAAACCTGGTACCGTTATTTGGTTTCTGTGGGGAGATATGTATATCTCCCCTCCCTGGCATCCTATTACCAAACCAAGAGCAGGAGCCTGACCGTCTTGGCCACAGGATCGCAAATATATATCTGGTTTATGCCTGTGATGGCCGGGCGATTAATAAATAATTCCTTATGAATCGCCGGTTCCATGATGTCTAATAATTGAAGTGGTGAATGACTTAGATTTCCTGCAGAGAGGTTTTCCTGTTCCATTAGCTGGGTAGCTTGTTTTCGCTCGTGCGAAAGAGACTCAAGACTACTCTGCCTAACGGTTCCATAAATTCCAATACTGATGAGCTGAATTTTTGGGTAGTCTTTCAATTAATATTCATTTTGCACATCAGTGACCTTATTCTGTCTATTTACATATTGAAAATTGATTAAAATATATTTTTTTTTCCAGTTTTTGCCTCCATTCTTAAGCAAACTAACTTTTTAGTTTTTTTTTTTCCACTGACATGGTTGAATAAGGCTTAGTTTTATGCAAAAGAAATATAATTTTTTTGGGTGTCGCTTGAGGGTACATATAAATTACTTTGGAATTTATATACATTTATGTGCATTGCAAGTATAGAAAAATTAATTTTAAACTTTGTATTTCACATTGAATAACCTGTTAAATGAGATGCATAGGTTATTTTGGTCATGTGGATACCTTATAAGTGTAGGGTTTTAAATTATATTTTTTTACATAAAGTATACTTTTAAATATTTTTATGACATTTTCTTACAGTTTTTATAATCTCATTAAGGAATTGCTGTCTTACAAAATTAATTTATACTAAAAATGTATTAACATACTCCTGTGTGCTAATAAATGATGCATGTGTCTCTAGTGCCCCATAACAGCAGGATTACTGAACAGTCCTGGGGTCGATCATGCACACGGGAGTACACAGCATCATACGTTACAATGATGCTGTCCACGTCGGGCCGCCCGCGGGACTATTGTCCCGCACTCATAAGATCATAGGAACCATTGCTGGAAGGAATTTCTTATAATTTGGGTTGCAGCAGATTGCTAGTGGTATTCTCCAGAATCCATGCTTAAATGGCAAAAACTATAAAACTCATGGAGCAATATAAAATGTTTTTTTATTTTTTTAACAGAGTGGTCTAATGCTTGTAGTTTAAACCACTAAGTTTTTATGCTTTGTGAAGTAATTTTTACATCAAGCTGTCCTATGCGATCTATAAACATCAGGTATTTTTTGTGGTGCTCTGTCTACTTATTAAAAGTAGCATTGTTGTTTTTGATATGAATAGGGGCTCAT